>NW_010102877.1:80413-99640 GCF_000699245.1 Pterocles gutturalis
TCCTTTCTAATGTTTGCTGCTGAGGGAGGATAAAAGGAGGATTCAGCATAAAAGGCCCCGATTAGGTGCGCACTATTGCATGAGCAATTTAATTTCAGTTGATTGTTTCCACTGGGAAGTACCTTCAGTGTGAAGAGACTTCTCAGGTTTTGCAAGGAGAAGGTGGCAGTCACACGCCACTCCTCAGGGCCTGGGAAGCCAGACACAATGACCATGCACTGCTTTCCACCTGCTCTGCTGAGTGTGCACAGACATTTGGAGACAACTTTAGGTTGCACGTGTCCCTGAGAGTGTCTCAACCATGGCAGGGACGAGAGCAAGCCCTGGCCACCTCCAGGACCCAGGAGAACATTTAAGATACAGTTAGCTTTGCTCATTTCCTTGGTTTTTATTAAGGTCAGATCTCCCTAATCTTGACAGTGGCACCTTGAAATGCAGGTTACAGGTTGGGCCCACTCAGAGATGATGTTTTTTCTTTGTTAGTCAACATCAAGGAGGTAAGGGTCAATTGGATCAATCCTTAGGTTCTATGTGCGGTGAAAGGTCTACACCTGCCCTTGTCTTTCCCCTCTCCATAGGCCTGTGGAGAGAGATCAGTGTGTATATCAGGGAGGAGGGGGACTTTTTGTGAGAGAAGAGTGGTGGTGCTACAGGAGAGCGGGAAGGTGAATGCTGCCTTACGAATAACTCCTTGCTGCATGTTCTTTGTTTACAGTTAGCAGTTTGGTCTGTGGGATGTTTGCATGCAACTTATTCATTGGAAGGT
Source organism: Pterocles gutturalis (assembly GCF_000699245.1). Lineage (NCBI taxonomy): Eukaryota > Metazoa > Chordata > Aves > Pterocliformes > Pteroclidae > Pterocles > Pterocles gutturalis. Next base: position 81,180 of record NW_010102877.1, read on the forward strand.
GCACACCAGAAGGAATTTGCATTGGGAAGACAATTACAGGTTGAACACATTCATTTTTCCATGTGCTTCGTTTTGAACATGCACAGAATAACGCTGCTTTTGTACAGACTGCTCTTTGATTACGAGTGTCTCAATGTTCATTAGAGCTCAAGAAGTAAGTAATTTTGAACAGTGGTTAAAATCATGGAGAGCTGAAGCCATTTAGCATGTGGATTGTGATTTGGGTCTCCACAGTCTTTGTCTTCCTGTTGCAGTGTGGACAATAAGGGACTGATGTCGTGTGCTGTGCGCTCTGTGTCTCGGCCCTGAAGATGCTGACTTCCTCCTTTCTATTTCAGGAGGTTATTAGTGCTGATGAGATTAGGGGTTTATAACTTTAGGTCCAAGTCATTATTCCTAATTTAATCAATGCATTTGAAAATGTTTCCTCTAATAAAATTGTAATGACTTTACACGATTTGTCATGCTTATCAAAAACATGGTTTTAACATTTCCATATTTAGTAGCGCTGAGCCTTCTGGAGAGGAATACACATTAGTGCATCATTGCTGGGCCAATTTCCTGCCTCTCCATCTCTCTCTCTCCAGTAAATCAGAATAACCTAGTCAGTGTAATCACAGTGATGTACAGCCAGTGTGGCACTGGAGTCAGGACTTTGCAAACAGCTTAAAATCCTGGGAGAGGTCTCTTGCGCGAGCAGGATTGCTTCTCTGCTGCCGCCTTCATCATTCAGCTGTGTGCTTTGCCTCCATGTGAAACAGGCTATTAGCGGTCTTATGATAAAGGAGAAAATAACCATCTATAATGCAGAGGTTTGACTGGAGAAATGGCTTTTATGTTGCGAGGGGAATGAGATAAATAGCCCCCCACAGTGGGAACTGAATTACTAAGGCGAGGCGAGAGCAGCTGTGTTACAGCAGACCTGGGTGTTTGTTCAGAGCCTTTTGAATAAGATTAATCCAAATGCTTGGTTTTCAAGAATGTTCCTGGAATGTGTTAGGACTACTATTTAATTCAAATTACCTCTCTTTTTAAACAGTCTGCTGTATGCATTTGGGTTAAGGCAGGTGAGGAAGGAGCAGGGGATGTGAATTTACTGCGTGCCAGGTGGATTAGCCCCCTCTTTGAACACACAGCCCCTGTTTGAACACCCAGCTGCTGCTGTTGCATGTGCTGCTACCCTAACTCGGCTTCTCTGGGGGGATGCAGTGATGGAAATCACACGAGGGATTTTGATCTTGCAGGTGATGAACTGATGCAAGGAGGAAGATTTGAGGTCAGATGAGGGGTCTGTGGGAGGATTGACATTTTTATTAGCTCTCGGGGGCTTTACTTAGTGTCCAGAACGCAGGGTGGAGGTGATGGAGGGGTGCATGTGATCACGACGGAGGGGCTGGTGCCAGGCGGTCTCAGTGCAGTGCCAGCAGAGGGGTGTCAGCCCACTTGTATTCCTCCCTTGGACTTCAGGGGTTTTGGTGTTCCTCGCTGCTCCCGGAGAGGAAGAGCCTACCTGTATGGCAATGCTTGGGATATAAATGACCGAGTCCTTCTGCCCTCTGCCTCTAACCCTGAGCCACTTGCTCCTGCTCAGGCAACATTCCAAAAGCAGCGTGTGGGTGAAAGCACCAAGAGAGGATTTCGTCTGCATTACAGTAGCGTGGCGGCAGCAGCACAGGGGCTGGTGATACGGCAGTGTAACTGGCAAATGGCAGCAGGCAGATGGCAGGTCTCACACTAAGAGAGAGGATGTGTAAATGACCAAAGATAGGTTTTAACAGTCTTTTTCAAAGCCAGAAGTTTGTCACTGTATGAGCTCTCAGTCTAAACATCCCTGTGAAATTTCAAGCCTGAAGTCTACTGGTGGTTTATTAAATAGTTTTGGCAACTGAGGTGGATGCTGTGAATCACCGTGTGCATCTGTGAGTGCCGGGTGCCTTGGATGTCTCAGGCATTTGCCGTTCAGCACTGGCCAGCCAGGCTGTGCTCTGCACTGGCTGCTGGGTCCCCCTGGCCAGCCGGCACTTTGCAGCAGGTCTGCAAAAGACAAGCAGTAGAACTGACCCTAGGAAATGTCGCGCACAAAATGCTTGGGTTTGGGCCATGTGCCTCTGCCGCCGCTGGAGGGGTTGGTTCAGTCTGGCCTTGGTCTCAAGGATGAGAACTGCTGATCGCCTTCTGCATCACCTGTCTTCACTGCACACGGCTGCGTGGTGCGTACCACAGCACACCGGCTGGAGAGTTCAGTGGGGAGGTGCCTGTGCTCTGCAGACAGCTGAGAAGATCAGGCTGGCTTTTCCTCCATTCCGACCTCTATGCTTTCTGGCTGATCTGCTTTAACAGCGAGACTTGGTTAAGGAGAAGAGTATTTCCTGTGTGGCGCAAATTGCCATGTGCAAATATGTAATGTAATTCAGCTCTGTGGAGCTGCCATCTCCTGTACGAACAGCAGCTCTGGAGCTGCCCATTAGTAATACCCATTTTATTTTTTTCAGCCTTTTTAATATTGTAGAGAAGTAGTTTTCTGTTCCCAGCAACTGACAGGTGCAGTGATGTTAGATACCTCAGGAATGAGGGAAAGGTGGTAAATGCAGTCACTGAGAACACAGAAAAAAATTATCAATTAGGCTCAAACCATTAGCAGTTGAAGCAGCAGATCCTCAGGAAAACAGTAGCAACCCAAAACTAGCTCGAGTTATTAAACTACCCTCTTTTTACCAACATCAGTAGAGCAACTCTTGGTAACATTTGAGAAGTGAATGTGCTTCCTGGAGAATGGGAGTTTCTGTTTTCAGGTGCTTTTTTAATGAGGGAAAGTTGGACTGAGCGAGGTGTCAAAAGCTCTTTAGCTTGTCCACTTCTGCAGTGTGCTGCTGTGCCTGAGAGCCACTTCTACATGGGCTTCTGTTTATTAATTTTCTCTTATGTTTGTAACTTCTTCACCATCTCCATGTATCAGTATTATTTTTCCTTTTTTTTTTCTTTGAGTTGCTCTCTACAACTCATGCCTTGATTTTTGTTTATGTTCCCACTCTGCACAAGGGCTCCCCATTCACTTTAAGAGTACATTGCAATATGCAGCATTTTATTGTCTCTCTTATTTAATTTGCAGACAGAAAATGAAGTTAAGCCATGGAATGGGCTTTATTTGTGGAATCGGAGAAGGTGTTTCCGCAAATGGCCAGCACCATCAGTACATGATGGGCCCAGCCAAGCCATACGTGAACTTAGAAATTCAGGCTGAAGCTGGTGGCTAGTTTGAGGTGGATGAACAAAAGTTTATGACTCTGACTCCTTTGAACCAAACAGAAGAACCTCTGGGAACATCAGAAACATCAGCTTTGGAGAAAAGAGCTGCAGGTCTCACTTCATGACAGTGGTCCTGTGGACCCTGGCTGTAGATGGAACAGTCTGTTAGTTAAAATAGTTGTGAACCAGCTGGTAGTAGCAGGGCCAAAAGGGAGCTTGGGGAACACCCCTTGGAAGCTGTAGGTGAATTAGTGCTGGTGTGTCAAACCACGTTAGCTTGTTTGAAGCAATTAGCAGTCAGAAGAAGTGGTGTTAGGCTTCATTAGAGCAGCAGCTCTGGAAAGTGGGTATCACAGTGCGTGGCTCTTCCGTTATCACTTCTCCTGGTGAAACTCATTGATGAATGTTCTTGGAGAGGTGGAAGGTAGTGTTCAGCCATCGCATTTGAGTCCCACCCACACGCGGGACAGCAGTGCCCTGGCTGAGGGGAAGCCGAGGCAGAGGAGCGCACACCTGCGTGTGCCTGTGTGCGGTGATGCACCAGTGGTGGAGTCTGAGGCTCCGGTTCTGCTAAGGGGCCGTGTTTTGTCTGATGAATGAAGAAGGTGTTTTGGAGTTTCCCAAGTCATGCATTAGGCACACACCATACTGATATACTGCATTTAGGAGATATTTGCTTTTACATTCCCCTGCTATTTGAATAATAGAGTTTAGCTGGGAAGTTCCTGATCCTGCAAGCACGTAACTGGCAGCAAGAGGTATATTTAGAATGAAAATAAAACCCTGGGACTTAATTCAGTGGTGCTCAGTCCCTGATGCTGGCTGAACAGAGTATCGCTTGAAACTCTTGCTCCTAGGTATTTCCTCTTTTTGTCGTTTACATTAGGGAGAAGAAAAATCTGTTCAGCAGCATCTGTGCATCACCACTGACATTTTAATTTTCAGTTAAAAGATTTTAATTAAAATCTGACATCATTTAGTGTGAAAAATGAGAGTGAATTGAAATTATACATGCAGACTGAACTAATGTCAATTTATGTATTGGTTTCCAGAACAGCTCTGTCTGATTAATCCGAGCAGTAGCAATGTATGCTGGAAAGGGCTCTGGTTGCTCCTTTTGTATAATTCTGACATTATTCTACCAAGGTAATTATAAGAAGAGAAGTTTTGTGCTGGTTTTCCCAGCTTCTCTCTGCTGGAGTTCTTCCTCTCTTTTTCTGCCTCTATTTCCCCATCTGGATGCTGTATAATTATCCCAGCAAGACATGATTGATCTCTGGGCTTCAAGGAGATATTTGTGTGGGAGAAAATGTTTGCTCCTGAAATGGCTCAGAATGTACCAAGTTTTTTGTAATTTTACAGGTTGCTCTTGTAAAAGAGGTGGTGAAATCCCTTCACGTCTCCGTCTTAGGTGTGTGTCAGTTGTGATGTGTGGTTGCACAGCTGCACGCCTGCGCTCCTGCCAGTGTGCTCGTATCCACGCGTCCTGTCTCAAGCCATGGGACTTAACACAGCTTTATTCTCAATTCCCTATGTTATTCACAAATGGAGTGTAAACATGTCCAGGATGTGTATTCAAAGTACATTTATTTGACAAACACTGTCTGTCTCTCTGCACAAGCTTAAATAGGAAAACAAAAGATTTTCCAGGCCTCTTAGTCCCATTCTTCCCTGTAGCATAAACACCTGCATCTCGTAGAGTTAAAAGACATTTTCTGTCTCTGAAAATCCTCGTTGAACTATGGGTGGTGTGTCATTTTCCTACTGAGTCTGTGCGTATGGACAGCTTGTGAATCTGGTTTTAGTTTTGCATTGGACCAGCTCTGCACAAAACTCTGCTGAAATAAACATTTTTCATGTCATCACTGTTCAAGTGCGTAAAAAGGAAATGGCAGCGGTAACGGAGCACTTCTGCATATCTTTTCTGGTATGGCATGATCAAGAACACTCAAAAAGGAAAGGAAAGGAAAAACAATTACACTGAAACTTTTCAGTAAGAAACGAACATTTAGTGTTATCCAAGCCGAACCATTTATTACATCTTGCCTAATTATTGGGGGACTTATAGTTGAAGGGACATGGTTTAGGTTAAGAGGTTTCAAATCCATTTCTCCTACCTGCCCTCAAGTCATGCTTATGGTAGAAATGAAAAGGATTGACTTTCAGATATGTAGTCTAGTTTTTTGAAGATAACCCAAGCAGTCTAGTTGAAAAAACCTTCAGGAATGATGTGCAGTGTCTTTTCTGCCTTGCAAAGAAACACCTTATTTTACTAAGACAACTGTTTGATTTATTTTTACTGCATGCTGCTATATTCCTACCATGAACATGTGATTCATAAAACATGTAGGTTTGATACAGAATTAGAGCAATCTCTGAAAGCAGAGGAGTGGTTTTGTGGCTCAATATATTAGTGTGGCAGCAGCATTCACGGTTCCGCTGCCCTCTGCTTTCTGCACGACTGTGGGTGAGTCTCTGAGATCAGCAAAGTGCTGAAATGTCTTTCAAGTTTCATTGAATACAGTAGGTCTGTGTTTAAATATTTCATTGACTCGGCAAGAGCTGGGGATGTATCATCAGCTCTATGCTTCATGCAACGCAAAGTAGCTGAACTTCTGCTTAAGTGAATGTTACACTGGGGTCAGATCTGTTGCTTCAGTGGTTGATGTATAAGTACCTCTAAACTCCATATACAATGCTATGTGACAACTGTACTTGAGCTTTTCAGAAGCGGGATGTGAGGAAAACCTGCTTCGTTTCCAGTCTTCTGTGTTCTCCTACTTGAATTTCAGAATTCGGTTTCAAGCCCTGTGTTTTCAGGCAGCAGAGAGAGAGAAAATTCTCCAAGCATAGCATGAAAGGTATCCATAAGGAGTTCTTACAGGTTTAGTTGCTTCCTTTCCACTACTTCCAATAGCCATGTTGACCCTGAAATCAAAGGATATATCCAGACTCTTCCCAAATTTATCCTTTGTAATTTAGTACTTTGGCTAATTTCTGGATGGTGTGGTTTTTGTAGTTTCATGCACTTTTCTAATGTTGCATGGGAGTTTATTCTGGGGCATGTTGTTATTGATAGGAGAAAATTATGTTTTCTGTCAGAGTTTAGGAAGGAAACAATGGTTGGGGTTGGGTTTTGCCAGCTTGTTAACACAGAAATGGCATAACTGAAATCTCTCCGTGTGTGGTGGTGCACAGCACTTGACAAATGAACGGACTTCAGTTGGAGCACTTAGACTGGTGTTCACATTTTCAGATATCAGCAAATGGTTGTAGGACAAAACATTCCTTTTTCATGAGGGCAACAATGCCATTTCAGTTTGCTGAGCTACAACAGTGTGCTTTGATCAATAGAGATCATTCAGCAATTACAGAGTATCTGATGTGCCTCTATTTACCTAGTAGCTGAAGAACTCATTGACAGATAATTTAATTGGCTTTGGAAAATGAGTTAGAAGTGTATTCTTTTACAAAGTACATAGTTAATTTTTTTGTCTCTTTATTGTATACAAAGAGTTGATTATTTTTCTTCTCTCAGTTAATAATAATCTCAGTTGAAAACACTGTCTAGGAAAAAACCCTTTAATTAATTTTGTTCATGTAGAGGCAGAAAGAGGAAAATATTTTCCATAAGCTTCAATATTGATTCAAAATCAGAAAACAGCAGAGAGAAAACCCAATGAAATTAATGAGCTATGGCGTTTACTGTCTATGGTAGTTCTAATAGTTTTTTGTTTTTTTTTTTTAATCTGCCTGTACATTATCTGGTGCCACTACAGTGTTTTGTGCTCTTCTCCTGAGTCCAAATATACCTTTAAAAACCCAGCCAGAAAATATGGTATAATTAAGAATGGGATTTCCATGAACCTCATACATTGCCCCTGTGGGCTAGATTCTGCTTTTATTACATCCAGGTAAGTAAAGAACAATTGCTTTGCGTGAACTAAGAGAATTTAATCTGTTTCAGATTAATAATAGCATTAGGGCATTCAGATTTTACTGCTGCTGCCCTTGCTGAACTACAAGACTGAAGGGTGTGCATACCATTCAGTATATACACTGTCCAGGCTGTTTTCTATGTTTTCTGTACTTTTGCTTTAAGAAGCATGGTCATAGTGTTAGAAACTGTGCTGCAAAACAATGCATGCTGTATGCAATAAGTAGAGCTGTTGTGCAATTACATAAGGTAGTTCAGATGAAGGAGTCCCTATGTTCTGCATCTGAGAGAGGAGAGGAGACTTAATTAAGGCAGACAAATTCTCCTGGGTACAACAAAGCAGTTCTCTGGATACAGCCCTGATTATACTGCGGTTCTTTTAAATGCTTTACCGAAGTCTTCATTATAATTAAACAGATATAAAATATGTCTGCCCTTCATTGCATAAAACTTTGCTTTAGGGTTAAGACTGGAAATTTCATGAAGAGCTTTGAAACAGAAAGCTGACAGGCAAAGCAAATAAATTCTATATTTTTCTGAAAACTATATAATTTTAAAATTATTGTCCTTTTTAGTCCTCCATTAAAAGACAGACACATTAAGAAAGTAACTAAACCTCATACTTACACAAAATAATTTTCCTGTGGCCACCAGCTAGAAAAAAATTACGGTGTCATCTGTAAAAACGGAGCTCAAAAGTTGACCTCTCCCAAGTGTGTTGGGTTTGGAGCAGTCCAGCCTCAGGAGGAGTGCGTGTCCCCAGCTCCCTGCCAGGGCTCTTCCTTGCTCACCTTTGGTCTCTTTTTCCAAGAGTTACAAGTCCTGCAGCTAAATGGAAGTGTATTCTTTTACCCTCTATTTATGTTGGAGCAACGTCTTGGGGGGTGTTCATTACTCATGTGCCCACCTAAAGGAACGGATGAAAAATAACAAGAAAAAGAAAGAGGCGGAGCTAATTGTTTTAGAGCAAGAAAAAGGCTTTTCCTTAAAATCTGTCTTTTACGTGAAAACTACACTGACAAACTTAAAATCTGTGTTTCCCTGATGGGAGGGATTAGCTCAAAAAATCTTGAAAAGCCAGAGCACTGGTGTTTAAAAAGGACTTGAGAAGATGTTGGATGAACAAATGCACAGGAACAAATGAACAGTGTGACCATGGGGACCTAATGTGTGTGTAAGTGTTCGCAAGATTAAAGCTATAAATTAGCAACTGCTAAGTCACACAGTCATTGCAAATCATAATCTATTTTAAAGGGCCCATTGAATGGACTGTGAATTCTAAGCTGATTTTTTTTCTGTGGAAAAGTGGTTCCTAATGGTTAGTGGCATTTTCCTGTTAATACCTTTCCTTCAGTTATTTCTGTGCTTCTTGTAAGTAACTTCCATCCTTGTCATGACTCTGAAGTAACTTGGAAAGTGTTGTGTTTGCTCGGCGGCCGTGGCTTTTGCTTAATTCTCTGCAGCATAATTATAAGTCTTACATTTTGTTCCACTTTTGGAGCCATAGCTCACTTATGCCACCATTTGTGCACATTTGCAAAATTAAACACTGCCAGTATTTACCAGATGTCTTTTAGGTTCTCAAGTTGCTTTGGTGGCTGTGCCTCTTGGTGTTAATGGCATCTGTGCAAGGTGATAAGGGAAACTTGTGGTTTAGCAACGGCGCCTGTGGCTTTCTGTCCTCAAGAAGGCAGGTACAAAACTTGAACCTTCCAAAACAAAAAGCTTTGCCAAACCACTCACCCAGCTGCTCCTGTCCCTGCTGCTTCACACCCCTTTTTCTGCCATGCATGTCACCCCCCAGGCAAGGGGAAGGATGGAGACCCTGGCAGAGACTGCCTTGTCTCTGAAGGTACTGAGATTTGTCCTTCAGAGACTTTTTTGAGTCTTACGAAAATCATGAGTTCAAATGCAGAGCAGGTAGTGTTTCATAAGAGGTCTTCCTGGGGTCGTGAGCAGAACTAAAGTTGGGGTTTTCCACTTTTCTAGTTGCAAACCTAACAGTTTTCTTCTTGCTCAACATTTTCTAAATGCTGCAAATGTATAAAACTATTGGAGATTTGAGGTGGTTTTTTTTTCTCATAAAGTGCTAAGTTATGTTGCAGTTATAGTATAATTGTCCTGCAGTTAGGTTATTTTTTGGTTTTTTAATACTCCTATTGCCACTAGTAATGTTTAAATATTAGCTGGATGGAAGCAATTACACCAGGTTGGTGATATACTTAAACCATAAAAATGTATGTGCTGTGTGAAACCCAAGAGACTGTAATACTCAGGCATACCGCTAATTTACTTGTGAGAGAAAGGAATTATAATTATTTAGCAAAATGTATGACCAGAACAAAATTACATTACAATTGCAGTCCTGTATTTATTTAAAAAAACCCAAACAACCAATTTTTCTCTCCTTAAGACTTGAGCTCTGGGCAGTAGGAGAGCTCTGCCCTTGAAGGTGGATAGTTTTGAAGAAATGTGATAAAAATTGTAGCACATGAGCGTAGCAAATCAATTATTCTTTAAATCAATTGTATGTTTATGCTGCAGTTTGCTGTGAAGGCTTATCAAAACACTTGTAACCTGCATCATTTACTCCTTCCTGATTTTAATGAGTAACACAAACATTCAGCGTCTGCGTTGGTAAAAATTTGGAATACACCTACTTATTAGATTCACATAATATGATTCAATGAGGCTACCACAGCTCTCTCTGGAGTACTTATTTCCTTTGTATTAATGGGGAGATCTGTGTTTTGCTTTTCAGGGAGATGTTTAATTTATTATACCGTCGCTAAGTAGACCACTAAAATCGTTGTGTCACTTTTATGTTGGTTTTAGCCCTGGCAACTCCTTGACTAGTGTAGGACCATGTTTCATGGCTTGAAGTAGTCTGTTCTTATATCACCAAACATAATTTATACCTACGACCTAGCTTTTCCGCCTAAGGATGTTGAAGGCAAATATATTGTATGTGCTGTGCACATAGTTGTGAAGCTAAAAACTGAGAGTAAAATACTTCACAAATTTTTGAGTATGTGTATACATACAGTCATGCCTCAACACCAATATGTGTGCTTTGTAGAGGAGCAATCAGAAAGTTTTCCCTAAACCTGGTTTTGTCATGAAGCTCATTGAGAAGAGATAGTAAAGCACAAATAGGACAACCCAAGTCCTTCGGCATGCCATGTGTGCGCGGACGTGCCCGCACACCTACCCCGTGCTAGGGCTGCCACAGGGATCTGTCTGTGCGCTCCCATGGAGGTGGTACCTGTACCCCTGCGGAGAGCCCGCACACCAGCTGTACAAACTCGTACACATCAAGGACGCTTTCCTAAACTGATAAACAATTTCCTTGGAGGAGCTAATGCATTTGTCAGGTATGCTGAACGTTGCTTTTCTCAATCAAAGACAGCTGCGGCCTTTAGACAGCACACTTGGGGCAAAATTTCACCCCCAAGTGAATTCTAGACCAGCTGAAACAAAGCTGCTAGCTTGCCCAATAGTTCTTATTTGGCTTTATGTATTCTATCTCAACCTATTTAATAATTCAGTTATGAATGACAATCAGAATTTTAAAAGATATTGCCTTTAAAACAATTTTATTACCTTATTCTATTGTTTTTTGGAACTTCATTGCCAAATTTAAGGATTGGGGTTGATCTGAATCAGCATAAATGTGATTAATGAAGAAATAATTTAAGTTGATTAAAAAGGACTTAAAATAATGTGATTAGACTGTGGAGATTTGGGTGGCTTATTGGATTACATGTTTGATTCCTCGAGGATTGCTGTAAGATTCTGAATTAAATTAAATTTGTCATCCTATTTTGGGCCCCTGTGCTTCGTAATCTCCAGTGCCATGATACCAGACAGTATGGTCACATTCAGCGGTTGTCTTTGGAAAAATATGGGACTGAATTTTTGGGCTAGTACCTAAATAACTGTGCCAGAAGATACCACTGAAATCTGGTCTGCTCTCCATTGTATAGGACTTGAAATCATGTTTGGTCTCATGTGTCATCCTGTTGGAAGGAGTCTGGTGCTGATGAACGCCTTTTGAGTGATGGAGAGACTCCTGCTGTCCTTGGGAGTTGTGACCTTCCTCAGCTATCCTCATTGTGGATTTTGGGGTGGTTTTCTTGTTGGATTTTTGGTTCTGTGGGGGTTTTTTATAGTTTTCCTCTGAATGTATCAACTTCTTGGTGTTTAAAGGATCTATCCCATGATGATGCTGATCTTTATGTAATCATCTATAATCTGTGACAATGTCAGTCTGCATCTTGAGTTTCTATAGGGTCAATAAGGAAACTTAATTTGAAGGACTTCTTAAAACACATTGATTCATTATTTAATTAAACTACTGAGTTGGAACCATTACATTCTGAATAAAAGTGCCGAGATATGCCTTTATTTTAGGGCGTAAGAAACATCCTTTAAAGTTACTCCTTATATTAATTTGGCCATCTGCAGTTGCTTGTGACCAGAAATAGACCTTTTGAACTAAAAGAATTTGGAATCTCTTGCTTGAATGGGTTTTCCAAAATCTTCCTTGTTTTTGTGGCTTTTCGGAGCTCTCTCCAGTTTTCAATGTAATTTCTAAACTGAGGGTATCGCATGATAGACGAATACAAAGATATTAGAAATTCTCTATCCCTAGCAGATATTATGTTTATACCAAGTATACCATTGCAATCTTTTGTTGCATTCTATGCTGATCATCTGTGACAACAAAGTTGATGTGTTTTTCCAAAATTATTGTTTCCTGGATCACAGTCTTGTAAATAAGGCCTGCCCCTTGTGTTTCTAGATTTATGACCTCACATTTTGGTCCTTATTGGAACATGCTTTTTTTTTAATGCATTGTTTGTCAAGCAGTCTTTTGATCACTGAGCCATATTCTTTGTTGTTCATAGCTGTCCAAATCTTGGCTTTGTATCAGTCACCAGACTCTGTGTATCAATTTTATGCTTTTTTCCAGGTCACTCTAAAAATGCCAAATAGCATTGGACTAAGAACGGGTCCCTGCAGAATCCCATTTGAAGCACATCTACATGATGAGTGCTTCACATTTACTGTTGCATTTGAGACACATCATTTATCTCATGTTTGATCCATTTAATGTCTTCTGAGTTTATTTTTATTGCTATATCTTCTTAATCAAAATGTCATTCAGTACCAAGTCAAATGCATTGCAGAAACCATAATATATCACAGAGTCTAAGTGTACTAGAATGACTTTATTATGTGTATCAACTAAAATTTTTATCTCATAAAAAGATATATCAGGTTATTCTGACAAGCTCTGTTTTCCGTCATGTTGGAAATAGTTAATGCTAATCATATTTTTATTCTTTCTTAATCAAATCTTTTTTCAGCTCCTCCATTATTTTGACAATGAAAAATATCAACTCAAAGATATGCTGGAAATCCGGCATTCAGAGGTGTAATGAAGGGGAGTGCCAGTGTGGCAAGTTTTTCCTTAGCCAGGTCTTCTTAAACTTATTTGGCTTTTCCTCCTGAGTTACTACTAGAATTTCCTTATTGTCATGTAGTGAATAACTGCTCTTTTTTACTGTTAACAACACCGGTGTTCCCGCTCAGTGATGGACTACTGGTAAGATTCAGCCTCTTCCTAATATTTTCAAATGAACTGTCTGGACCTTCTCTGCTAGAATTGCCACCTGTCACCAAACCCTTCTCCTGCTTGATCAACTCCTCTGGTTGCTGTTTCCTCCTTTGTATGTTTTCTTCCTTTACTAATTTCCTAATTTTCCTTATTTTGCTTTATAACCCACATGAACAACTTATCTTATTTTCAGTTTTTAATGTATTGCTTTCCTGTAGCTGTTTTTCTTTCCTGTTTAAGAGATGTTTTTAACCAGCGCAACCTCCTTTCTGGCTTACCTGTCTCCAGTAGTGTTTTCCATGAATTGACTGAAGAAAGTTTAGATGATTTACCTACAGGTTATCCTCTTTTTTTCAGGTTTTAAGGAGGACTTCCTACAGATGCAATGGAGGCATCTTTAAAATAATTTTTTTAAAAATCTTTTGAGTTCAGCTAGGTTAGATTCTTGCAATTCCCTCCCAGTGAAAGTCCTTAATTTTAGTTTTTTATTGTGGTTCCTTTCCCCTTCTTCCCCCTGAACAGGGGTTGCAGGGAAGGTCTTGCTGTGGTTTAATGTCAGTGTCTGAATAACTAATTTCTTCAAAATACTTAAAGCATATGTTGCTTTGAAGAGATGCAGAAATAAACAAATAGTTGCAGGTAAAAACCTGCGGGAAGGTGTGCGCATAGCGTGTAGTGTTTGGATTTTTGCATTGCGTTACATAGTGCATGATGCTGTTCTCCCAGGCGCCTGGGTGATGTGGAAATAAAAAGCCTGTCTTCCGTAGTTTCAAAGGCTTCAAGCCCTGTAGATTCTTGCACAACCTGTGCAATCCCACCAGGACTGGGGCACTACAAGGATGATGACCACGGCAGCGTGCACAGCAATCTGTGGCGTCCCTGCTCGCAGGACCGTTGGTGAAGACCCTGCAGCTGGGTCAGGTATCTCTGCGTTAGCTTGCAGGTGTAGGGGTGAATGCACCCGCCCCTGTGCTAATGTATGGAGCAGCTTCTAAGTCTTATTTCAACTAGGGGCAGTGGGAAGTTGTGTTTTGGAAGGACATTGTGGCAGTGTCCTCTGCGCTCGCTGCGGAGCTTGTCATATCTCTGACTAGCAAAAGAGATAAACATTAACGCTGTGCTGAGATGTGCAGATATTGCAGTGCTCGTTTTCCTGCTCCCTGGCCCACAGCAGCCCTGTCAGGATAATGCTGCAACTCTCAGTGAGCCTGCAGTGTTTGATAGCAATATTTGAGTCCTCCTGGTCACGGTGCTCAGAGTAACTTCAAGTAGTAACTTCAGTGTGGTACCATGCCAGAAAATAAACCCTTCTTCCATTGCATGACTTTCGTTTCCAAAAAGTGTTTCCAGATGGAATCTTTATGTGCTGCTGCTTTTTTCTTTTGCTCTCATTTATCATTTAAACAGCAAGAGTAATTTTTCTTCAAGGTAAAATTGAATAAATTTGGCAATACTAGTGATTTTAAAAAGAAAGGAAAAGAAGATAAAAAAAGCAAATGCACAACAGAGCATTCCTTGAACAGCAAATCATTTTGGTTCAGATGTTTTTCTCAAAGATCTCCAGATGTTCTTCTCTCTCTCTCTACATCGTACAGTCCAGTATTTGAAACGAATTTTAGTAATGGAGGGAAAGAAGAAAGCAGACAAGCCATTATACCCTTGCCTCCTGTTGAACTTCTCCAGTGGGGACTATTCAGCATCCCAGAATAGTTAAGCTGTTGTCTTCACTCTGGTTTTGTGCCCTCAGGATGCTTATTTTGCAGAGTGACATTCCCTCCCCCTTTGATCAGAAGCTCACTGCAAAGTCATTATTACAGGTCTTGATGACCATCCCCTACTCATCCCTGATGTCCAGGTAATCCTGGGGAGTTCAGAAAATCCCACTGTAAATGCTGATATTGCTGTTCCCCATGACACTTTTCTTTCTCCTGCACCTGAGATCCCTTAGTCATTGCTTTCTCATGAATGATGACTGTGTTTAGGCTTCTGTGTGGAGCTTGAGCTCAAGTTAAACTTTTGGTTAGTGACAACTAGCTGGATTTCAGACATGCCGCATGACTATTTCAGTATTTGGAAAATTGTTGGACACTGTGTTCTGAAGCTATTTCTCATATATCTGTCCATGTTGTATTTTTGGTCTGCCTTAAATTTTCTGTTTATTCCATTACATGTGTAACCCAGCTTTTAAGAGCACATCTGTTAGACTTCAGATCCGATCTTTATTCCACATGTGCTCAAATCCCAGAATTAGCAGGAATTTTGCCTTGAAGAAGCTAACAAGGTCGATCCCGCAGCATTGACATCTGCTCTCGCAATCTGTTGAGCTGTGCGGCTAGCCCAAGTGCCACTGGCAGCGTCCCTGCGGCCGCCTGCACCAGCGATGAGGTTGTTTGGTTGTTCAGCCCCTGTGCAAAGGTAGCTGCTCTGTGCCAAGTGTTGTCAGCATGGATGGGTTTTGAGTAGGTAACCTTATCTTTGTTGTCCTGTGAGTTGTCACAGTGGATATCTGATACTTACATCCTCCAAGCCTTGCCAAGAAAGATTAGAGGGAGTTCAGCTCATTAATTTGTTGTGATAGCAGAGGCTGTGAGGACAACGAATAAAATCTGCAAAATGGGCAGTCCTGGGATGCTCTCTGAGGATGGCCAGAACATGGCTGAGATTCTCAGAAGAAATCTTTGTGTCCTAGTAATGAATACCAGTTTCCAATGATTACTGCTACCTGTAGTAATCACATACTGGTACTGTGAGCTCTGAGTCACGTCTCTGATCAGATGGACTAAGCCTCACATGCGCATGACATCTGGTTGCAGCCCTGGCCCCAGCATTGGCTTTCTGTGTTTTCTTGGATACTTTATATAAACCTTCCCTGCTCTGATTTACTTCGTTATAGAAAAATTACTCCATCATTTGTCAACCTGCTATATGGTTCTTTGAGTGCCACTAGGGACTCACTGACTTCTTTAATTAATGTTTAAAGGTACATTCTTCCACCACAAGTGCTGTAAAGCTTTAAGATTTCCAGGGACTGGGATTCTGTCTGTGTATAACTGGAATATCTAGAAGCATCCCAAAAAACCTCACCCTGTAGAGCTAATTTGTTTCTCCTGGGAGAAGAAAAAAGTCAGGTAATCAGTTAGCCAATTAAGTGGATCATCTGGAGTTTCTAGAGCAGATAGCTTTTAGGATGCACAGTTTATTGCAATCTATTTGTGAGGACAGACTAAGCTGTCTGTTATTGATTTCCTAGTGCTAGGTTCATGGGAAATGGCAAAGATAGAATAAAGCATCTCTTTTAGCAACAGTGATACTCACTGGTGAAAACGTGAATTGGTTTTTGGGGAAATGGCCTTTAACCACACTTAACAAGTTTAGCTCTTAGCATCATTACTGAATTTCACATCCTTTCACAGGAGCCCTGCAGCTCTTTAAGGGCTGTTGATGACTTTGGGTAAGTGATGCTTTTTGCCCTTCTCATCCTCCTTAGCAGAATCCTGGAAGGTGGTCAATGCTTTAGAAACCCTTCAGATAACTTAATTTCAGACAAATAATAACTCATGAGCTTGACTTCCATGTGCAGGGTTGTTATGTAGCTCTTATTACTGCCCTGTTTCTTAACTTCAGCTCAACAATTTATTTCCTGTAGTTTTGACAAAGGGGGTGGGATGAGGTGGAGAGCATGTTTAGTCATATTTTTTTAGTCCCCCATATTTATTTCTGTTAGCTCTTTGATTTGAACAGCAGAAGACTGAGTGGTCAAAGGTCAGGGTGGATGGGGTGGAGTTTTCCCACAACTGCTGATGGCTTACTGATCCCACTGTTTACATATCCAGTCCTTCTGACAAGGATGACGTGTTCAACAGGAGAGCTTCTCCTATTTTGGGAGCGTGCTTAGGCTGGAGATCTGAATCCCTCCTTTAGAATCCTTTAGAAAACAGTTGTTTGTGATGTTAGAGTGCAGTCAGGCCAGCACTCAGGTATGTCTCCTTGGTGTTGACTGATTTCAGAGCAGCTGTGTGTATGTTGAGAGCTAAGCATGTGTTGAAGTGGTCTTGTGGTTGATGGCCTGGGGTATTTTTGCATGATGGATATTATGCAGGCTCAGGAGCAGGAGATGGAGTCAGCCCCTTAGGTCACCTTGCAGGGGGTGTCCAAAGAACCCAAAGGAAACCACAGTTTTAGTCACTTTGAAAGAAGCGTCTTGCCTTGGAAAGCACGAAGTTTCCCATATAAATAGGGATTTTCTTTTTGTCCCTGTACATTGTGTGCGAACTGGTTGTATTTGTTTCCAGTAACAGTGTTTTGTTTAGAGCTAGGTTATCTCTAGTAGAGAAGATCTTTAGGGTGGAAAATCTACGAGTTAGTTGCTTGTTTTCACACTGATGTAGATTTCTTTTTTTTGGCGAACATAATCCTTTCCTTCTTTCATTGCCACTGTAAATTCAGTGTCATCAGTACAAGTGACTGAGGATAAAGGGCAATCCTGGGCCAGTTACTGTGGTAACATCAATTTTGATTGACTTAGCATCTTGGAGAAAGACTTTCCACCTCCAAGATTCAGGGGTACATCTGTGCTTTGGTTAATGAAGGGGAACAAATGCTCTTGTGTGGGTGAATACCACAGAGAGTTTTTCTGATAATTTGCAGTGTGATTGTTTTTGGCAGGTAGCACAAGAGAGCAGGTTAGCTGATTATTCACATAAGATGTTGGCAGCTTTTAACTTGCCAGGTGGCTGTACTTATTATTGTTCATAGTCTCCAGTGAAAGGTAGAACAGAGCAGGAATTTAGCCACTGGAGACACTGCAGCACAGAAGTATTCTTAGCTGGATGTCTTGTCTTAGAAGAGCAGTGTGTCAAAATTGGGTTAAGGTAGAGACTTAAAGCCAATAGCTAAACTTGAATTAGGAGTCTGTAGGCTCAGTTGAACTAAGTTCAGCATAAAATCAGTGGGGAGGAAAAGTGTGTTTAAATCACCTTCTCTAGGCTCTGAGTGGAGCCCAGTGGAGGGAGGACACTTCTTGAAGAAAACACTCCTCTGCTCTCCAGTGTGATCCCTTGGACCTGGAGGTGTGTGGCCTGGCTAAACCCTGGTGTCAGGATCTGGAGATGTTTGTTCAAGCAATGTGAATGTGGCAGGGAAAAGGCTGGTGCCTGACTTGTCAGGCTGAGAAGACGGCATTTGAGCTTGCAGAAACACATTTTGAGTTTTTGCAACACTAGAATAAATAACTTCTTGATAATTATGAATGAAACCTGTCTCATTAAATCTAAATTAGCAGCTCTGGGTATGTTCCTATTCTGTAGAGACCAAGAGGGGAATAGTTGATGCAGTAATAAGCTCAGTCAGCAATTGCTGTTTTGCAGGGTTTGAGTGTATTATACAGTAGATTAGGGAGTTTGTTAATATCAGTTAAAAGAATCCTATCAATGTCAATAATACTCATATCTTGTTAATTTTAGACAATCAGTCTGTGGATTAGACTTGGAATTCTGTTCAATTGATTAAAAGATATGGGAAAGTCCTACTCAGAGATGAAGAACTGCAGTTGTAGAATTCTGATGTTCCTTACATATCACTAAGTATGAAAACAGAAGTATCCATCCAAAAAAAAAAAAAAAAAAAAACAGGGAAAAGAGAAACAGAGGAAAAAAA
>NW_010102877.1:99671-145040 GCF_000699245.1 Pterocles gutturalis
AAATCCCTGAGAGGTTAAGACTGAATGTTAAAAGGCAACTTTTGTGTCTGTGAGGTCCGTTGGGTTTTTTCCCACCTTAGTACCTAAAAAATAGCTGATTAATCCCATGGCTTATTTTCATCAAAAAGCACAGGTATCTCAGAACTAAAATAAATTATTTTTATTTTTCTGCAGAAAAAAAGAAAACAGTCACATAACAATTCCTGCCTCTCTAGCAAAGATAAAATGGCAGACCTGTAGCTAAATCAGTTATGCTGCTCTGATGAGTTTTCCAGGTCTGGCCCTGAGGAACCACTCTTCTTCAAGGAATGAATCACTGCAAATTCAAAGGCCATAAATACATCTTCCTATATGAGAAAAATAATCTTAATTAATCATAAATCTTAAATCGAAATGTTGCTCCTGTAATCCTAAAGAAATAAGAAATAAAAGGCTGTTCTACAAGCCGCAGGGTAATCAGCTGTATTCGTTTGTATTCATTACCATCTATTGTTTGAAGATTTTCATGGCCATAGCTGTGTATTAAAACGCAGTATGTTAATGCAGGAACAGAATGTTTTATCAGAAAACTGTAGTTAAAAAAAGTAGCTGACCCAAGGCACTCGCTTCATTGACTGTCTTCCTATTTTTTTAAGACCAATTCTCCTAATACGCACTACAATAAATGACTAGAGTAATTCTTCTTATCAGTTGAAGTTACTGTATCAGTTCAATGGGAAATCTTTAGCATAAGAGGTTTAGAGGTTTTGATTTTGTTCACAGCCTTTAAATCCAGTTGTTATGGGGCTGGGGTTTTGGAAACATTTCGTTTGTTATTGAATGAAGTGAGTGAATGACAACAGCAATTTTGTAGAAGCATTTATACTGACTAATTTTCTGAAAGTATCTATACAAACATGCAAACAATGAGTGGAGATGTTCCTACAAGCACCAAGACTGATGAGAGAGCTACATGGGGTCCTGCTTGGGCACAGACAGTGCAGAGCAGCAAAAAGACAGCGATGGGTGGGAGGAGGGCACTGGTAAAGCAGGACTTGCATTCAGGGTTTGTAGGGCGGTATGACTTGTGAAAGGGTGAGTGACACAACAGACAAATGGGAGCTGTAGGAAACCACCTCCTGGGGTGGGGAAGGGTGGTCCAGGCTGCAAAGGGTTTGGGAGTCAGGGGTTCTGGTGTCTCAAAGCAGGTCCTCAGGGCTGTCGGGAAGCTGGTTCCTGGTGCACCTCTCATGGCTGGGCCTGAGGGCAGCGTGGTGGAGGGCTGTGTGCTTGTACTGGCGTCAACATTTCCTCGTCTTGGGACTCCTCTTCTACTTGAAATCCAGGCAGCAAAAGTCCCTTCAACAGCAGAAGGCAGAGAACTGAGAAAGTATTGCTGATGGCTAGGGAAATAGGGAGGGAAAGCAATCTTAACAAGTGTTTCTCTATTAATTACAGCCTTGAATGATGTTTTAAAAATGTTTTTGGTAGCTGTTGGATAGTTTATTTACTAATTGAGTAGGTGGAAATCATGCAGAGAAAAAAGAATGATTTGCAATTTGTAATTATTGTGAAATGTTTTGAATTTATATTATGTGTGAAAAGATTTAAATTTAGTTGCTGTACTAAAATTACAGAAAGCTTTGCAGGCAGCTGGGTTTACAGCCAGCAACAAGTAGGTAGTTGATACTGAAAAGAGAGTCACATGTGTCTGGCTAAATATTTTCTCAAGAGGAGTTAAAATATATGTCCTAAAGAAAAAGGCTTTGGGTGTCTTGTCTGGTTGTCCATTGTCCCACAGTGTTTTCTGGTCTTGGCACACAGAAATGACCAGAGTAGCTATTTTTCAGAGCAAATTGGGAGACAAGAGAGTGTGAGGTAGGTTAGGGCTGAGCAGAGGGGTACATGGGGCTCCCACAAGAGCAGCTATGAAAACCACGCAGTTGTGCATGCAGCAGAGGTGGGCTTCTCAGCCTGGTGAGAATGTCCTTGGCAAAGGATGCTAAAGCATACAAATGAGGAGTCCTAGACTCTCTTGGGTGTTTTTGTTTTAGTTTTGCTTGAGGTGTCCGAGGTTGCAGAATAGAGGCAGAATTGAGGCAGGACGTTAATCTGCCGAGCACAGAGCTGTCACGTGTGCCCCACAGCCGTGCTGGCTCGTCCCAGGTTTTAGTCCCAGCACTGCTTTGGAGGCTTCTTCCCCTTCTCCTCCCACATAGGCCGAGACTCTTTTTCTCATGCCTTTTTATTCCAAAGTTCCTCTTTTATTCATTATATCTCTTAAATCCTGGTGAGATCCACCCCACTTCTGGTTATGCAGATCTTAAGCAAATGCTGGACCTTCCCTCTTCACAGATATTTCTGTTTTGAAGATGTACGCGACACAACTGGATACCACCTCGTCGCAGCTGTAGTGCATTGCTGAGATCTGGAAGGCAGTTTAATAGCTGCAAATGTCACTCATGAAAACTTGGTATCTCTAATGCTGAAATAAATCAAGGCACTGTGGAGCTCAGTATATTTTATAGCTCAGTAGGGAACTGAATTGTGGGAAGGGATAATATGTTGTGTTTTGAGGTTCAGAAAAACATGAATTATCTTTACATAAACATATCTTCTCTATTATTTATGCGCTTGTGGGATGGCCAAAGAAAACTTACTCATTTTTTAAAATGTAATTATTCCACAGGATCCTTTGAACCAAAAATGTGGAAGAAAGAAAACAGTGTCCTTCAGCAGCATGCCGTCAGAGAAGAAAATAAGCAGCGCCAGTGACTGTATCAGCTTTATGCAGGCTGGGTGTGAATTGAAGAAAGTTCGTCCAAATTCCCGGATTTATAACCGTTTTTTTACTCTGGATCCTGACCTGCAGGCTCTTCGTTGGGAGCCTTCCAAGAAGGACCTTGAGAAAGCCAAGCTTGATATTTCTGCTATAAAAGAAATCAGACTAGGGAAGAACACAGAAACATTCAGGAATAATGGTCTTGCAGACCAGATTTCTGAGGACTGCGCGCTGTCGGTAATTCATGGCGAGAACTACGAGTCCCTTGACTTGGTTGCCAATTCAGCTGATGTGGCCAATATTTGGGTATCAGGATTAAGGTACTTGGTTTCTCGTAGCAAACAACCCTTAGATTTGATGGAAAGCAGCTATAATACCCCACGGTTTGCATGGCTAAAAGCTGTATTCGAAGCAGCAGATGTTGATGGTAATGGCATAATGTTAGAAGATACAGCTGTGGAGCTAATAAAGAAGCTCAACCCCACCTTAAAGGAATCAAAGATTAGATTAAAATTTAAGGAAATCCAGAAGAGTAAAGAGAAACTGACAACACGAGTAACAAAAGAAGAATTTTGTGAAGCATTCAGTGAACTTTGCACGAGACCTGAAGTTTATTTCTTGCTTGTGCAGATATCTAAAAATAAAGAGTATCTAGATGCCAATGACCTCATGCTGTTTTTGGAGGCTGAGCAAGGAGTGACCCACATAACAGAAGAAATGTGTCTAGATATTATACGCAGGTATGAGCTTTCTCAAGAAGGGCGGTTGAAAGGTTTTCTTGCAATTGATGGGTTTACTCAGTACTTGTTGTCCCCAGAATGTGATATTTTTGACCCAGAGCACAAAAAAATTGTCCAAGACATGACACAGCCTTTGTCCCATTACTACATCAACGCATCCCACAATACATATCTAATAGAAGATCAGCTCAGAGGACCAGCTGATATCAATGGTTATGTCAGAGCTTTAAAGATGAGCTGTCGGAGTATTGAGCTAGACGTCTGTGACGGCCCAGATAATGAACCCATTATTTGTAACCGTAACAACATGACATCGCCACTTGCCTTTCGAAATGTTATTGAGGTAATAAACAAACTGGCCTTCTTTGCTTCAGAATACCCCCTTATTCTCTGCTTGGGGAACCACTGCTCAGTACAACAGCAGAAGGTAGTGGTACAACACATGAAAAGGATCTTTGGAAACAAACTCTACACAGAGGCACCTTTGTCCTCGGAAGTCTACCTCCCATCACCCGAGAAACTGAAAATGAAGATCATTGTGAAGGGGAAGAAGTTGCCCTGTGATCAGGATATATTAGAAGGAGAAGTCACAGATGAAGATGAGGAGGCTGAAATATCCCGGAGACTGTCAGAGGACTTCTCAAGGGAACCAAAGCTGATCTGGCTCTGCAGGGAATTGTCCGACTTGGTGTCCCTATGCAAATCTGTCCGATACAAAGACTTTGAGACATCCATGAAAGCTCAAAATTATTGGGAAATGTGCTCCTTCAGTGAGGCAGAAGCCAGTCGGATTGCAAATGAATATCCTGAAGATTTTGTCAACTACAACAAAAAATTTCTGTCCAGGGTATACCCGAGTGCTATGAGGATAGACTCCAGTAACTTAAATCCTCAAGATTTTTGGAATTGTGGTTGCCAGATAGTGGCAATGAACTATCAGACCCCGGGGCCCATGATGGACCTACACACTGGCTGGTTTCTACAGAACGGGGGATGTGGGTATGTTCTCAGGCCTTCAGTGATGCGCGATGAAGTGTCTTACTTCAGCGCAAATACTAAGGGCATTGTTCCAGGGGTTTCTCCCCAAGTCCTCCATGTCAAAATAATCAGTGGTCAGAACTTTCCAAAGCCCAAGGGTGCATGTGCAAAAGGGGATGTCATAGACCCCTATGTCTGCATAGAAATACATGGGATTCCTGCAGACTGCACCGAACAAAGAACTAAAACTGTTCAGCAAAACAGTGATAACCCCATTTTTGATGAAAGCTTTGAGTTCCAGATCAACCTACCAGAGCTGGCCATGATCCGTTTTGTTGTTTTGGATGATGACTACATTGGGGATGAGTTCATAGGGCAGTATACCATCCCACTGGAGTGCTTACAGCCCGGATACAGGCACATACCGCTGCGGTCTTTTGTTGGTGATATCATAGAGCACGTCACCCTCTTTGTTCACATTGCAATAACCAACCGAAGTGGAGGCGGGAAGGCCCAAAAGCGCAGCCTCTCAGTGAGGATAGGAAAGAAAGCGAGGGAGTACACCATGCTGAGGAACACTGGTCTCAAGACTATAGATGACATCTTTAAGCTGGCAGTGCATCCGCTACGAGAAGCTACTGACATGAGAGAAAATATGCAGGTATGACACTGTCGTTGTGTGCATTGGTGTGTCCTTCATGGGGAAGTGAAGGTGCTGGTGTGAGCTGCTGGTAGGGCAAACTTGTTGAAGGTGGTGAAGCTTCAGACCCACCGCTGTTGTCAGCCTTTAACTGGACATTAGAAGGCTGGTAGCTACAGGTGTTAACTAACAAGTGAACGCGGGATTAGGCAGAAATGTTTTAAAAATCAGTATGCCCTCTCCAAACACTTGCTTGACTGGTTCTGTTTGTCTGAGAAAGCAGAACTGAGGGTACATTTGTGTCCCCAGGCCTCAGGTCTCAAAAACTTCATTTCCTTGCCAGTCCTGGAAACGTCAGCAAGCTTTTGTTTTGGTAACTGAATGAGGGTTATGCTCTTTATTTTCTTTGTCTGGGTGAGTGCAAGGAACAGTCAGTGGATGTGTCATTGAGGTCTTGTCTACACCAGAGAAACCCGCTGTGCGAAGAGCAGCAGGTTTCCCTGAGCGTGTGTTGCCACCGTTTGCCCAAGGGCTGCAGGTGTTCAGTGTAGGCACTGAATGCCACTTGGGTTGCAATTTCCTCCCCGCTAAATAGCTGTGTCGTCTGGGCTGGCTGAGCGCCAGCACAGGCACCAGTGTGCTGTGTCTTGGCTCAGGCGCTCTCCTGGCACTTCGTCTGCCCGCCCATACTGCTCCGAGAGCAACCGGAGCCCGCTGCGGCCGCGGGCGTTGGGGCCCAGGTGCGCAGCACCGTCACAGCTGCCCGCGTCAGACCTTCATGGTTGGCAGGAGGTGAAGTGGCAGTGAGGCCACACAAGAACCAGCCTGCCCGGTGCTCTCCTCCATGGGTTCAGTAAGGGACAGCTCAATTCGGAGGTCCAGGCACTGCCTAGAAACAAAACTGAGTAGCATTAAACAATGAGTTTTCTTTAATAAATAGCTGAAATCAGACATAACTATCTCCTTGGTAAAGATACAGAAACAATTCATTTTTCTTTCTTGAAAACAGGAGAAAAACATGCAGTGCTTCATTGACCCCGCTCTTCTGGACAGAGTCTAAAGCAAATTAAATGCTGGCAGCTGGAAAGGTTTACAAAATGACATAAGTTTTAAATCACTCCCAATGGAGTAGTCTAAGCATATTTTTAAGAATGGGAAACTCTTCCCAGCCTTTCCTTTCCTGCAAGCCTTGGAAGTAGCTACTTTGAACTGCTGACTCCACCTTCTGTCTAGGTCAGGCTTGTGTGTGTGAACTCTGTGAAAGAAAATACTCTGAATCTGACTCTGAAAGAGCATTAATGTGCCTTCCAAAAGAAATTTCAGTACAAGATCTTGTTGTCGGGAATGCTTCACAGACAGTTGTTAGATTTAACTGCCTGCTAATGTATTTGATGAATGAGAAAATCCTCTGTTAATTATCCAGGCACTTTCTGATCCCTGTTTTTTCAGCAAGATGTTGTGGGGGAACATGTGCAAGGTATGAGTTGTTATAATACTGTCTTACTTTGATTTTGTGCGTCTTGGTCACTCATATGACTCAAGAAGCTAAATGATGAGGGCATGTCAGCTATAGCTCCACTGACTTGATAAATAAATAAATCCTGACATGTTAGTTTGGTTTGACCTGTATATCCAGTATTGATTTTCTTACATGTGACCTATGAAGAGGAAAAAAAAAATGATGTGGTAATGCAAGGCTCAAAACAAAGTGTTTTTCTCCCGCTTGACTTTCCCATGGGAAATATGAGAGGTCTGTCAAACTTGTTCTTGCTGGAGGTTGATAATGATGGGAGAATGAGGCAATTACAGCATCAAAAGCAATTGGAGTCTGAACAGTTGGGAAGAGAAATAGCATTTTAGGCTGATGGTTTAATATGCTGGGGACTAGAGCCATGTCCCTGTTGGGTCTGGATTTGCAATGCAAAGTAGCTGCAGAGCTGACAGCTGGGATACCTGGGCCTGGGGAAAAGCTGGAGCTGGCAGTAGGCTTGGGGAGCCAAGAATGGGGCTGGCCAGGAATTCTTCTGTGTGCTGGCACCCCAGGGTCCTGGAGGGGCCAGGGCCAGCAGGCAGCGAGGTGGCATGGCCCAGCATCAGGGGGCAGAAGCCAGCAGGCACTGACGAGGTACTGGCAGGCAGGGGGACCGAGTGGCAAGCAGCATGTCCTTGAGTATTTCTCTTCCTTCCCCCAGAACGCCATGGTGTCTGTCAAGGAGCTGTGTGGGCTGCCACCCATTGCAAGCCTGAAGCAGTGCATCCTGACCCTATCCTCGCGGCTTGTGAGCAGCGACAACACACCCTCTGTTACTCTCTGCATGAAGGACACGTTCCCTTACCTAGAGCCTGCGGGGACCATGCCCGATGTGCAGAAAAAGGTCCTGGCGGCGTACGACCTGGTAGGTGCTTACCACTGCTACCTCTGCCTTTCCTCAGCTTTGTGAACATGGCAGGTGATGCTCGCTGGCCTTCATGAACCCAAACTTCTCAGATAAGTGAATGAGGCTCTTCAAATGACTTAAGCTATGCAAAATTGTCCTTTAATCACTAAAATTGCCACACTAGGCTTTTGTTGTTTTTTTGTGTGTGTTTTGTTTGTTTTTTTTTTTAAACGTGGTTGTGGCTAGCACAGGTTGGCACTTGAGGAGGGACTTTGTTTACAAAGATAGCAGCAATTCAGCGTGTACCGGTGGCTGTTAGTTGTTGTCCTTGAGAAGTGGCAAGAGTTGTGTGCTGCCCTCTCAGCAGAAGGCAAGGCCATTAGATAGGGAGCTGCAGTGTGGGGGTTCCCTGGCAAAGCTGAGCCTTCCCCTTCCCGACGCCTTGCAGCAGCACTCTGAGCAGTGCCCATGTCCCTGCCAAACCAAGTCAGCGTCGCTCTTGGGGAGGGCATTGCAGAGTTGGAAGGGAAGTTTTAAAATGGAAGGAGAATGAAGGAGAGGGCAGTATGACACAGAAGTACTTACAAAAAATGTAGAGCGATAAGCTAAAGTCATTCCAGGTGAATGCTGCTCCTCAGCCTTGTACGGTGACATATGTCACTGCTGTGGCTGACTGAGCAACAGCTGTACATGACTTCCAGCAGCAGAAGTTGCTGTCACTTTGTGCCTCTCCAGCTATTGGACTGCCTCGCTGCTTCCCGTCCTTAGTAGATGGTCTGCAGCAACCGATAGCAAGTTGCCCAGTTTTGCAAACCCTGACTTAAATATCACACTGTGGCAACCAGACTAAATCATGATGCGTGTTCAGTGCACGGCAGTTGTTTCTCCAGCTTATATTTGTAAGGAATAAAAAAGGTGAATAACTTTAGGGGTATCCCTTTGCTTCCAGAGAACCTGAAGTGTTGTGAAGAGTGATCACAGCTCTGACCAGCTATTCAGTGTGCCAAATGCTCGCCTCCTTTCCGTCCCCTTTTTTGCTGCTATAACACACTTTTCAGGAGAAAATCAGCTTGGAGGGGAGAGGGAGACACTGATATTGATTAAAAGAGAAATAACGTTTGGGTTCTTTCTGAAGCAGTCTGTATTACTTGAAGATTATTGAGTTGTGATAATAAAATACCAGCTGTAACAATACCAGAATGAGGATTTGTAAATCCTGTTGATCACCGTATTTTAGATTTGGACTTTTTTGGGATAGATTTGTTACATGGTGTGATGTCTGTCTGAAAGAGCAAATACCACATAAATAAGAGATTTTTCTGTCTTTGGAGGCCCACTTAATGGAGCTTTACCAAAATGAATGTGTCACTTCTTATCTTTGTAATTATATACTGAAGAGTACACATGGGACATTTCAAGGCCTCCTTGTGCTTTGGAAACAGTTTTTCAATTTAAATAGGTGAAAGGCCTCTTTTGGATGCAGCCAAAACTGCTTGTATAACAGTTTTAAATAATGTTTGTCACGTTTGTCTCTGATGGAGGAACATATACCTCGAATGTCAAGAGACAGTGCAAGGAGTTCAAAATCAGACAGCTGAGAAAGAGAACAGAATTCTTCTATGCCTATGTAAAGGTTGATTTGAGATGTAATTCTGGTTAATGAGAGCATGATACTTTAAATTATTTTTACCTGTTTTGTCTGACTGGTTTTGTCTGCCTTTTACTTTGCTAAAACTGTTTGCTTCTGCAAAGCAAAAGCCGGATTTAGTCAATGTTTTTGCTACATCTTGGATATTTGCCTATTGAGGCAATGCCAGCAGCAGAATATTGAAATCCTGTTTAGCCTTTTCTGTGTTTAGAAAAAATGAACTGTCTCTATCAATCCTGATATTTGAAAATACAGTGTGGGGAGGGGCTTGCAGTTTTAACGTTGTGAAAGGATTCTTCCTTGCTATGGTTTTTGCAGTGACTTGGTATACTCTAAGCTGTATTTCTTTTTAATAGTATTTTTTTTTGTGTGCAAATGACAACACAAGGAGATGCTGGTGAAAAGCAGTACAAAATAATTTAGCTCTTTATTAATTTTTATTCAAGGTACACTACAGTTCAACCTTTTAAGCTGTTGATAAGTATGGCTTCAAGGAACTGGATCTACAAGTGCTTGCTGTGTGTCTTTAGTTCCCCAGAAATGTCTCTTCACCTCAAAGCACTTTTTGAGTCAGTAAGCCTAAGAGCAATTTTAAATACATAAAACAAAAGCTGTTCATGTTGGCCTCTCTCTTGTATGAATTGGCTATACTTCTTAATTCCTTTTACAGAAGAATGGAGAAGAGTTTGACTCTAAATCTCATAGTGGGAAGCTGTGATTGTCTGTGTCACTCGCTGGGCTCCACGGCACAGGTAGCGTGAGTGCTGGGGAAACCCTTCCTCACCACCTCTGAAAATATTTCACGTGCTTTAAGAAGTCTGCTTTGAAAATAATCTCTGATAAAAACAGCCCTAATGTGTTGGAATTTTTTCCCCTTACAGGAAATTGCCAACTGAACATACCTTTTTTTTTTTTTTTTTTTTTTCCCTTCTTCTTCAGGGAAAGTATAAACTCTGCCCCTGTGTTTAATGGGCTGTAGTCAGGGCTGACAGTCCAGGCAAATGGAGGTGCAAATGCTCAGAGACCTGCCATAATGATCTGGAAAACAATTAACTGTCTGTTCCCTCCTGCTCGGCCTTTGTCAAGCAGACTCGATAGACAAAGACCAGTTTGTGCAGTTTGTTTGTTTTTTCCTAGGCAATTAATTTCACCACTGTGCTCCACATTAAATATTTTTTCTTTTGAGGGAGGCCTTATTAGAATAAAATTTAATGTGCTTTGTTTAAGGAAGCAGAATGATTTTTCAGGGCTCTGGTTTTTTTACAGTCGCATTGCAGTGGTTTAGTGGAACTTGACTGTTGCTGTATCTCATGGAGGAAGAGGCTTCATTGATGCTACTGGGTTCTGTGGGAGTTTCTGCAGAGGAGAGCAGGGAATGGGATTTGCCGAAAACAGGAAAAGAAGGTGGACCATTGACAATACACAGAAAGCATTTTTGAAAAGTATGTCAACTACCAGAAATACAGTTTAGAACAGTTCATTTCGACTTGCAGCTTTGGTTGATACCATACATAGAGTATGATGAATGGATTCTGGTGATGTTGTTACTGATTTCCACATGTACATCTTAGGATAGCATAGTGTGTCACTTACAGAGCTGTTCTTCAGAACTTTCCTTTCCCATAAAGGAGGATTCTGTCTCTCCCCCTCCACCTGTATGCTCCCACTTGTCGGTGGCTGGGCACTGGAAGATGCTTGCTCAGGTGGGCAGCACATGCAGCACGCCTTATAACTTGTCAAATGGATGCTGATGTTCATTGGTCACACCTAAAAAAAAATGAGATACTCAATGTGAAGAGAAGGGATGGGACCCAGCTGGACGTGACAGATGGTTGAATTATTCATTGCAAACAGTTATCCTGTAATGTTAGGACTTTTTTTTGGTTGAGAATTGTTCGGAAACAGATTGTGGTTTCTCTGTGTGCGTGATATATTCATTTGCTGATGCAAGCATGCATGAACTCAGGGAGACTTGTGCAGTTTGCGTTTCAGTTATTGGTTCAGCATTATTTTTCCTCCAAGATCAAATGACTGAATCTTTTGCAAATCAAAAGCAATAAACAAGTGATAATAAATGTTCTTGGCTTTACCCCATCTCCTGTCTTATGTGCATACAGGAATTTTTCTAGAAAAAAAAAAAAGAAGCTCCCCAAGTGTCCTACATGTTTTTGAATCATAAACCACAAAAAAGTGTAAAAGAGGTTGAGCAGAGAAGCTATTTATTGTATCAACTCACGTTCATATGAATGTTTTTCTCTGTATTCAAGTCTCTTTACAGGAACTGATCTTGTTATTTTGGAACAGACAGCTAATGAAGGACAGTTTGTCTGTAGGTACTGTCAAGAGAAGGGAAGCTAGAGTTAAGAATGTCTCGGCCAACATGGAGATGGGTTGGGGATTTTTGAGAAAAGAACTGATAGCTGTGATGCGGCTGGGGAGTAAGCCGGTGTATGTAATGGCAGTGGTTTTATTGACACAGATGTTGGTCCATGCACCCTAGCAGAAGTCTGCTGAGGTGTGTGTGGAGAGGAACTGTTCTTTGTCTGCTATTTTTTCAGATTTAGCCTTTTGGGGTTCCTTGTCTTGGTGCAGGCATGACATCTCTTTATTCCCAAGGAGAAAGTCCACTTTCCCAGTTTATGTCAATGCAAAATGACTAAATAGATTTTTGTGAGCTTTTCCGCTGATATTCATATTTCAGCTGAGACAGAGTCGTCCCCAAAGGAACGTTTTTCACAATTCTCTGAGCAGCTGAAGACAAGGGATATTGCAGAGCAGAGCATCCATTGCCAAGGAAGTGTCATAATGCACTGACGTCAGACACAGTCCAGCACAGGGACATTGTCTTGAGTTTGTGTCTGTTTTAAAGAATTTTCCATCCAAAATTGAACACTGGAAAAGCAATTATCCTGTTTTTTTTCTCTGCTTCTTGTAATTCTCTGTCTTATTTACCCACCACTCTCTCAGTTTTTGTCTCTGATAGCCATGTCCCTTAGTCCCTTCTAAAACAGCACCTGGAAATGGTCAGATCAGAACTTTTCCTACAGAATGAAGTTACAGCTGAGTACTTTAGTTGCTATGTTTTAACTCAAGTGTATTGAAAGCTGACTCCTTCCCCTGTTCCTCTACTGTTCCTGTTTTATAGAGGACTGGTCTCCATGTACCAGATCACATCCTGCAACCCTCTGACGCCGTATTTCCTCAGAAGTATTAGTAAGCAAAAACACAAAATTGGAATTTAAGGTGACTTTTATGCAGTTCCTTCTGCAGTTTGTGTTGATAAGGTGTTTCAGATGTTTCCAGCTGATGTAACCTTCCCTGATAACTATTCCTCTTACTGGGCTGTTGCAGGAAAAGGCTCAGATACAGAAACCTGGCTTGGCACATACTGGGACAGAGACAAGGTGGACTGGTGGCCAGCTTTCCTTCCCACATCCTGGCACCACGTGCACGTCCTCCCTCTTTACAAGGCTTGCTGGCGCAGGATTGATTGTCTGGCTGTTTCTTGTCCCAAATGTCTACAAGAAATGCTGAATGCTAAAGAGGGAATCCTGTTCAAATTTGTGTGAGCTCAATTTGCACTTCATCTGTTTTGCAAATTGGCTGTATTTTTGTAGCTTTTTAATTTTTGTTTGATGGTCTTTTTTTGGACTTTTTTTTTTTTTTTTTTTTGTGGATTGGTTTAGGTTTTGGGGTTTGGTTTGGTTTGGGTTTTTTTAGCAATAGAGGCACAACATGGTATTTCTTACCCAGACAAAACACTTCATTGTCAATGGGAGGCATAGGAGATTGGGACAACAGCCATGAGGAGACACCTGAGAGAAAGCTTCTTTTTTTTTCAGTTTGATGTTCAAGCGGTTTCTGTTCTAAACTTTGGAATATTTATGAGAGGAGTCTTTGAACTGTCCCTTTTGTACTATTTATCTTCCCAGCAGGAGAGGTGCTTTAATTTGCCACCAGGAGTTTTTCCTGTGTTTCTTTGTCTTTTTCGGTGAGACTCTACTGTGTTAATTTCCACTCCCCTTTTCAGTTTGTAGAAAGGAAGAAATTGATCTCTATCAGAGGCGTTCATTAAAGTAAAAAGAAATGACATTTTTTGTTCAGTTTGTACAGATTCTGTAATTAAACTACCTTTAGAACATACAACTAGCTTGTTGATTTCTTGTGAGTAAAAAAATAATGGTTGAGTGTTAAAATATTTTAAATTTCACTTAAAATTTCTCTTTGTAGTTAATACCTAGCAGAAGAGGCAAAGTAAAGGATCATTCTTCCTGCAAAGCAGTGTGATTTTAAATTTTATATTGCATGTTATATTCAGACCCTTAAATGTGACAGGTCAGTTATATTTTCAGCCTGTGGTCTGTTCCACTTTCTGGGTCTCATTACAGGACAAGAGAGAGCACCAGGGTTTGTGCCAGCTCTTGCTTCCCATGTTTTTGTGGTAAACCAGCATGATTGTAACGGAGTGCTTCAGGTGGATTAAGACAAATCAAGTTTAGGCTTCTTGCTTTCATAATTTTATAAGAATATTTAAATTAAATGAGCTATTGCAGGAAAAACCCTAACCCGTGCAGATAAGAATTTTGTATTCTTCATTCCCATCAGTTTATTAAACATCACATACGTACTTCTTGGACTTGTGCCATGTGCATCTTTTGTCAATCTGAACAACCCCTTATTCACTTCTTGTGAGAGCATTTCTGGTGCTGCAGCCTCTTCAGGAGGGTTAGCACCTCTAGGACTCTCAAAAATATTTGTGCCCCTGCTCCCATGGAAACGTGACAGGGGTCCGTGATGGGAGGAGCGGGGCGTCCTTTGTTCCCACGGAGCTCTGCGCCGCTGCAGCTGCCGAGCAAGCGCAGAGAGGACCCCGCACAACCCCCCCCACAGGTCTCGGCCCTTGGGACACAGAGCCCACTGCTGAAATTAGCAGGATCCTAAATCACGTCAAGGCGTGTAGTAGTTTCTCCTGTTCAGCCCGCTTCCTTTCTGCTTACTCTGGTAGGTACACACGGTTGGTCAGCAAGGTAGCTTTTTTAGTCCCTATACCAGAATCAGGTTTTGTGTAGTTTTGCTCCTATTTCCATCTATTTTTTTCCCCTGTAGTTATGTTAAACACATCACTCAGTAAAATTTATCATCTTTCTGACATGGGAAGTGCAGGTTGTCCTGTGCAATCCTGCCAGCTTCAGCAGCTGATAGAAGTTTCCTCACTGCCTCCAAGCAGAACCAGATGCCAGCATCCATCCTCTAAAGGTTGCTTTTTAGTGTACGTTGCTTGGAGGTTAATCCCTTGAAGCTCAGTGTTCAGCAGTTAACACTCTGGTGGAGCGTGAGTTTCCTGAGGGAGCAGGACGTCTCTCACTTTTGGAGAGGCACTCACTGAAGCGAGTGGCCATGTGGGAGCTGACATTAAGCAGCAGCCCGATGGGCTCCAGGCAGATGGCTGGGACTTGCACAACTGCCCGAGAGCGCTGCTCAGTGCCGGTCTGGGCAGAGTAAGGGTGCACGGAAATTCACGCTGCAAACAGCAGAAAGCTCACTCTTTGCATTCCAGACAGGTTGGTGAATTTTGAAACATTACAGGCAAAACTGGATTTGAAAATCTCAGGCTATTGTATGATTTATGAGGTTACCTACCCAACAGAAAATCTCACAGCCCTCCATGTTGTGTTTAGGGCTTCTGGTTCTTCTCCTGGCACCGCAAAAAGTAGGTGACATCAAGCAGGGTTTTGGATATGATGCCAGCTGGAAAAGCAGGGAACCATTCAGACTGGGAGACCCTGGACTCACTTCAGAACTAGTGCCAAGAAAGATAAAGAATCTCTAGATACCATGACGCAGGACTGTGAGCAGGAGCTGTAGACGAGCAGAGACATGGCAGCAAAGTCTCTCAGGGGCTGATGGATGGGACCAAGCGGAGGTGTCTGTGGCCAACATGCTGCATCCCTGGCCAGCATCCTCCACTGTGGCGGGGAACTCTGCCAGAACTGCTGCCTGCTGTCCTGTATGCAGCATGAAAGGATGTGTGGGGTGCCAGTTTCTAGCTGAGGCTCTCACCTGCTTTTACCTGCGTTAGACTGAATACTGACAGATTTTTAACATTGATTCCAGTAAACAGGTACTAGTAACTTAGCTTTTTTGGTGACATTTACAATGTTTGCTTAGTAAATATCCCTCAAAGTACTACCTTCTGTGTAACTGAAAATGTATGATATAGGAAATTTAAAAAAAAAAAAAAAAGAAAAAGTGGGTTTTCAGGTTAGTTTGGCTATTTTTTAGGGTTGTATCAGTTCTGTTGCCAAGATTTGCACAGAATCCTTTCAAGACCATCTATCGTGATGTGATTTAAGGGAAAAAAAAGAGCCAAACCAAACAAACCCCTACACTCTATGTTATAATTTTGTTCCTGGATAGCAGTTACTTGCCTGTTGTACTCTTGTCTGTATGAATCAGTCTTTGGTTCTTCAGAGTGAACACCCATGCTTTGTCCTTGCACTAACCCGTTGTTATGATCTTTTACCACAGCATCAGGAAGCAGGGTCTCGTGCCTCCTGAAACTGCACACAGTTCTTGTTGGGGGCAGAGTCTGGCCTGTCATGTAGAGATACCAGGTCCTGTACACTGTGTTACCACAGATAACAAGGTACCGTAGGCTGGCCAAAATCATATATCACAGTTGGCCCTGGGTGTGTTATTTCTGCCCAGCACATTATTTCCTAGAGGAACCCAGGAGGGGGGGATGCATTTGCAAGAAGGGGGACCCAGGAAACTTGTCACATAACGGACACTTCATCTGTTTGCTCTTAATGGGCCACTCTAGGAAGATGCATAAATATGGATATCTCTTGAAACTTGTGAGTAGGCTTGTTGAAACTGCCTGCCTCTTTTGTTTCCTTTTTTTTCTTTTTTTTTTTCTTTTAAACTTCAATGGAAATGTTGAGGATGGGATAGAATTTGGATCTAAATTTCTCCAAAGAGAAACTCAAGAAATACTGTAGCTCTCTGAACCACTGTAGCGCATAAAGTTCAGCACAGGCTTAAGTACCTCTTGAAATCAGCGCTATTCATGACTTGGTAACATTTTTGATAACCACTTATGTCAAGGACTATACTTATTTCTCCTTTTGTTTTAAGAAAAGTACTAATTAGAAAGGGCTCCGTTTCACATAGAATGAATTCTGTTTGTCTGTTAACTCCGCTTTCTTCTGAAATCACTTCTGTTTCCTTCATGTTATTTGCAGTGGTATCTCACTGATGTAAAACAGCTGTTCCTTAACTTCTGGAGCAAAACATTTTCTGAGCAAGTGTTGCTTAGGTTGGTATAGATCTGGGAGCCCTTATATGAAGGAATGATTCCATCTTTATAGTGTTGCTTGCAGAGCAGAGCTCCTTTTAAGTTTAAACCTTTGTACTTTTCTGTGGACTAAATGTTGCAGGGAACCCTACTAATGCTGGGTTTTTTTCTGTTTATTTTCTGACAGATGATTCAAGAGAGCAGAGTTCTCATTGAGACGGCAGACATCACTCATGACAAGATTGTTCAGTGCCAGAAAGCAGGTAATCCTCCTTTATTGTGCAGTTCTGGGTGGGAGATGGGAAATGATGTGCCATAATTGACGTATGGTTTGTGACTAATGCACCATCTTTCACCTGGTACTTAAGTAAGCATCCTGGTCTTTCCCTGGCAGACGCCACCCTCCTGGAGGCTCATCCTCCAGTAGCAATGCAGGCATGGGATCAGGGAAAAATCCTCAGCTTTCATCTTAAAAGTTATTTCTCCATCTGCTCTACAATGTCTAACAGCATTTAAATTAGTCAAATGAACTAGAAAGCCATTCAATTAAAAAGAGGGAGTGAGAAGGCATGCTGCCTTTACTGAGCTCCGTTCTTTACCACAATTGTTCCCTTAAACACAGAGGAGGCAAGAGGTTTTGAAACCCACGGGACCAAGCTCCACTGGCTATCTTTGCTTACTTTTGCTGTTTAGGTTTGGTTTAGACCTTGCAAACTTACACCAATATAATTCCATTGTATCGCAGTGAATCTGTGCAGCTGTACATTATGTACATTGTGTATGAGGGCAAGCCGCTGTAAGTAGGCTTGGAGCAGGTGATAGGTTGCCGTTGTATGGTACTGGGTGTCTTTATCTGAACTAGGGCTCTGTCTCCTGTGCACCAGTAGAAAGGGAAGAGGTGGCTTCAGAAGTGGCCACCCGCATGCTGTATGCTCTGACACAGGTTCACACTCCTTTTTCAGCATGGTAGAAATCACCAGTGTCTGTGATTCACAGTTCAGCTTATTCATGCAAACCCATCTTCTTTGCTTGTTCAGAGTAGCAGGCTAGACTCTGAACTGGGATGTCTCCTGTAGTTTCCACTGATACAGAAGAATAAGCCCTGATAGATAAGAGTCCACATTCCATGGTAGTAATCCTCTACAGCTAAATCCATCAGCTTTCATGTGTCAGAAACCACACTGAGTAAATGCACACAATGTATTTTTATTAGGAGTTTACACTGCAGGAATTAAATCTGTTTTCAGTTCATTTAAGTTGTACAGCCGCACCTTTCCTAACCTGTAGCAAGCCTTGAAGGTCAGTAATGCAAACGCTGCTGCATTTAATGTGTTCTTGAGCATAGTCTCCTGGGACCTCAACATCATAAATACTGTTGTTTCTGATAGACTTCTTTGGATTTGGCAAGTGATGCAGGCTGCAGCCATTTGCTTCTATTAAGTCTAAATAATTAATTAAATGGATCTTTTGTAGTTAATCCTTTTTAATTCATCTTTTTAATTAGAGGAAGTTTGGAAACTGTATCAACAACAGCATTTAACTGATTTTTGTGTGGTGCAAGAGCAGGGTGGAACCTAGTCCTTGCTCTTTGAAGTTCAGAGCTCTGGAGCCGTGCTGGCGCTGTGGTAGCAAAGGGAGGAGAGGCCAGAAGCTACGTCTTGCTGGATTTCGTAGGCTTCAACTTGTGTCACGCCTTGGCTTCTGTGTATCTGCATAAGCAGCATAAAAGCTCACAGCCCAATGCCTTCATTAGGTGCAGAAGGTTTAGGACTGGGACAGTGACAGGAAAATGCAGCACTGGGGGTCTTTCTAAACGGTATAATTTAAGAGCAATACTTTTCACTGAATTATGCAGACCCTCAGTAGCATCTTCCACCTTTCTGCTCTCCCTGCTCTGTGCCCAGAGAGAAGAACCCGCAACACTTGCCTGGGCACTGCTGTCTTTGTGAGCAGAGGGCTGGAGATGCGTGCAGAGAACACGGCGCAGGACCATGCCACCACGCTAATGTCCAGAGTTTCGTGCAGTTCCCCTCTCCTTCCTTCCCCCAGCAAAAAGATCGGTTTCTCAAGTTTGTTCTCTTTACTGATGTATCTGCCTGTATTTTCATTTGTTTTGCTTTGTTAGCCTTAAAATATAATTTCTGATTGAGAAGAAGGCTGAAGAGTTATGAAGTGCTCTTCTGGAGCCTCAGGATTTAGGCAGAGGAAAGGAGTAGGAGAGGATCCCTCAATTGTCAATTAGTTTGTTGCAAACGTTACCCAGGCAAATTATTAAGTAACACTTTCAATGTGGCAAGATGAAGCACTCAAAATTAAGAGGTGTGAGAGGTACAATTGCCTGTGACATTGTCCTTACCCTCACCCCAGTCCTGCTCCCTTTGAACGTTTGTTCCCCCCAGACCTCTGCTTCACATCTCAGCCTGTTTTGGTCCAGGTGCCCTGTGCCACGAGGCCCTGCCCACTCCCCCAGATGACTTCACAGGTGACTTGTTTTGTTGGGTTTTTTTTCATATGCAGCCTCAGCCCTGGTCAGCAGCAGCTTGGAGGACCAAATTGCTAAATGTTTTTGTTGGTACTCTTACCCACAGCCTAACAAATGTTCGTGGCTCCCTCTCTCCAGGTCAGAGCTGTCTCTAAGTTATCGGAGGGGAAGTGAGGTCCGGAGGGAGGAATAGCTAAAAGGATGCTGCAGAAAGGCAGGGCTGTCCCCTTGGAGCTGAACAGCATTAGCCTTCAAATGACTTGCTTTGTCCTCCAAAAAAATATGAAGGTTTTCTGTCACTGAAGTGAAATGATTTGTAAGTCAGTTGGCACGCCGCACCCCTGCAGGGGGGAATCTTGCCTGGGGTGCAGTTATTTAGGCTGTTCTCCAAAGGAAGTGCTGCAGGAGCTCTGTTACCCTAGACAGGCAAAACTTGTGAGTGGGCGAGGTTTTGGAAGATGAACAGTACAGAAATCTTGCACTGTGTGGGGCTGAACTGCCTCAGTGTTATCTAGCTCCTGGAGTCCGTGCAAGGCAAGAAGAAACCTATTGTTAGTCTTTCAGGAGTGCTTCAGGCAAGCTATGCCGAGTGCAAGCCTGCCTTGAGCTGTCAAAGGACTGACTCCTTCAGCAACCCACGAAACAGCCCTCTGTGTCTGCTCCGTGCAGGTGTTCTCTCAATGGGCGTTTCTGTAATGTCATTTCAATGGAGCTCGGATTTGCGAGTGACGTTTACCTTGAAACGTTAGGTGCGGGAGAGCTGTGAAACAACTGGAGATGGAACTTGGTTTATTCAGCCAGGATGGGCTTCAGACATTTTGGAGTGATTTAGTGCTAATTTGGCCTTTGTAAGGTACAAATTGAGGGAATGCAAGTAGCTCTCTCTCTGTTGTGTTTCTTAATCCACACCAGACTCAGAGAAATGTTTGCATACACTATGCAAATCTTATGGAATTGGTGGGCTAATTGGACTCGCTCAGGTTTTTAATCTGCTCCCAGATTTCCTGAATTCTTGTAACCAGCAACAGATCTGCTGACATTTGCCACAGAAACTAGCGATGAAGTGTGACAGTTCCCAGGGCTGTGATTGGAAGTCTCAGTTCTCCAGGCTTCAGGAACAGCAGTCCTGTGATTAGCAGTATGCGTTTCTGACCTAATTTATCATTGTGAAGTACAAGGGCTTTTTCTCAGTCTTTCTGATCGAGATTAATGAGGAGCTGTGCATTTGAGTCTATATTTGCTGTGTTGAACAGGTATCCTCCACGTCTGTCAGACTGCCTTCCAAGGTACAAAATCATCTGCTGAAGGATAGTGACAAGCAATTGCCTCTTGTCACAATATTGCCAGCAATGCAGACTGCAAGCAGAAGCGCTGGAGGAGCCTTTGTGCGGGGACCAAGCAGGTGCCTGTGTGGGACCCCAGCACTGGAAAGGAGAGTTATGTACAAAGTAGAAGCACAACCGCAAGGTTGCGCATGACCCTTTTATTCTGGAAGATGCTTTCCAGGATGGGGTCACAGCAGAGAAGGGGGGGAAACACAGAAGGAGGTTGTAGGAAGTACCAGCTGCGAGACTGAAAATGCTCACTGAACATTTTATAGGGAAATTCAATCATGCATAGGGTGATGTAGCAATCTGTATTTTTAGGAATGGAATTCCACGAAGAGCTTCATAACCTCGGGACAAAGGAAGGTTTGAAAGGAAGAAAATTAAGCAAAGCCATTGAGAGTTTTGCATGGAATATCACAGTGCTGAAGGTAAGCACAGAAGGCAACACCTTGTGTCTCCTATTAACTCTATCAGCAAACTTTTGCTCTTTTGGCTTGTCTGTTTGTACTGTTTTACTAATATTGAAGTAACATTTTGTTTTAATGGGATGTATAAATTAACCCCAGTTACTGAGATTTGTAAAATATATCTAATTACACCTCTGGTTTGGAAGCTGGGGAAGGGAATTTATCTAGGCTTGAACAAAAGAGGAGAGACAGCTTGTGATTTGTATGCCCACGGACCTGGTTTTGGTTGTCTGTTCTGCCCCACACACCCTGAATGTGACCTGTCCGGGGTCACTGTGTTTCAGTTGCTTGTTCTGTAAAATGAACACTAGAACATCTCTTTGGGAAGGGACAGGGCTGGGGGGACTGTCATGAAAAAACACAAGAAATATTGTAAATCCTGCACAAATGTCAGGGTTGTGTTTCAAAAGTGGAGCATTTTCCAAACTAGTAAAAAAAGGAGGGTTGAAAATCCATCCTGACTGCATGGTGAGGATGTGTAATGTGCTACATGCTGTGCAGTGAGCATATTACTCATCGGGCTTTAGCTGCTGGTGTGGCACTGACCAGCCACAAGTTGCCACGGTAGCTGGATGTCTGAGCCTGGCTGAAGTTACCCAGGGACAGCCAAAGATGAGAAGAGGAGAGGATGTGGTACAGCCACGGCAGACAGCAAGGAGAGAACCTGAGCCAGGCTGTTAGCGTTCAGCTCATGCCTTCTTTCACAGGCTCATTTCTCACCTTGCTCTGATGGATAGCACTTTGATTTCCCCTTGCTCTCTCCCTGCTGCTCCCCCCCCCTGCCCCCAGCTCACGTGAAGCAGATTGTCCTGTCTGGCAGCATCTCCCTGTGCCTTTCCCTTCGCTGGCATCTGCCAGGTGAACCAGCTGATGACAGGGAATTTTTACCAAGTTCCTCATCAAATACACACCTAAATGTAACATGCAGCAGCGGTAGCAAGAGTAGTAGGAGATGTGTGCTTCCAGTGTCGTGGAGATGGAAAGAACACTGACACATCAGAGTTGGGAATGAAGAGGCTGAGAGGCAAAAATGGATGGGAGAGACTGCTGGTAGTAGAGAAGGGTTAGAGAAGACCTGGGGGACACCTGTGGTTCCTTGTTAACCTTGATTCACTGTGAGAGAGAGGGAAAGTGAGGAATGGAGTCAGGGTAGGCTCAGTTAATAGGACCTCTGATGAAGAGAAAAAGCAACTAATTCAAACGTGATGGAGGGGACTGACCTTTTCCACACAGAATAATTGAGACAAGTAGTTAAAGAGGACAAAAATAAAGCCTCACACTAGGCAGTTCTGAACATTGATCTGAATACCTTTAGCTGTGTTAGGTAAAATAAATGCCTTGTGCTCAGAGTCACTCTAAACACAGTCAGGGTTCTCTGAACTTCTCCATTTTTAGATGTTTCTCAAATGAGAAGTTCAGACCTCTGAGGGTGACCTATGATTAATGAAGGTACAAGCAGGGTATCAGAGAAACACTTTCCATGAAAAATAATTGCTTACCTAGCACATATTGTTAACATATTGAAGAGCATTTCAAACATCTAGTCAAGGTCAAGGAATAATTGACATGTTTCATTTCTAAGCCCGAACCTCTTTTTTAGCTTTCTCACATAATAAAATATTAACAGAGTTTGTGGCAACTACCCACAGGTATAAATGCACATGAAACACCTTTTCATTCTGACTGAAGTCCAATGCAGCAATGACATTAGAAAACTGGAAATGTGGTTGTACCTCAGGTGTCTCATGTGAGACCATAGGTCATTGTTCTTATTTTTTCAACTTTTTTTTTTCTTAAAGAATACTGTATTTCAGTGACCCTGCCCATAAGAAGCCTATTTGCTGGTTAGAGCTGCATCTTGCGTTTGGCACTGACTCTCCCCTCTGTGCTGGTGAGAGCTCCTTAGAAGGATTTGGTGAGGAGAGACTGACAACCCTGCCCCACTCAAGCCATCACTGTCCTCCGTATGTCTAGTGCCAGGGCCATCGCTATAAATGTATTTCACTAGATGTTGGTATAGTGATGTAAGAAAAGAAAAAAAATAGCCCATAACATCTTGCAAATGCATCAACTGCTTTATAGTAGAGGAGGTGAGTGAATAGTACACCACCAAAGGGAGAAAGCCTCTTTGTGTGCCCGGGGTTGTTGGAGGCAATTGCATCATGCAGCAGCAGCAAGTTTGTGTGAGGTACCCATGAGCAATAGCAGGTATTATGTTGTGCTTGTGCCTGCGAGATGATTAATAGTCTTTTCCTAGGCTAGTGAAGCAAAGGCATATTTAATG
This sequence comes from Pterocles gutturalis, assembly GCF_000699245.1. Taxonomy (NCBI): domain Eukaryota; kingdom Metazoa; phylum Chordata; class Aves; order Pterocliformes; family Pteroclidae; genus Pterocles; species Pterocles gutturalis. The sequence goes on from NW_010102877.1 coordinate 122,675, forward strand.
AATGTATTTCCTTATAAAGACTCATCGCAGTAAAATCATAGAATCATTTAGGTTGGAAAAGACCTTTAAGATCAAGTAGTCTTTAAATACAAAGAGGGGATGCAATAAAATATTGCTACTGGCAAAATCACTAAATAGTTACAGAGTGCAAGATTAAAGTATATTTTATAAAAGTCATAACAGTGAGCATTCTTCATGTTTAAAAATGCCCTGGGGTACTTTTAAGAGGTACCTAATGAGAATGAATCAAAGTAATACGTCATTTTCTTCCTTAGTTTATATAAACTTAATTACATGTTAGTAATACCCACTAGAAGGACAAACTGTTTGCCAGAACATAAAAATGTTTGTAAGAACAGGGACATTATAACTTGGTGATAGTTGACTTTGACATATAGGCATATTTTTAAATCTTCCTGTTTGGTCCCATGTCGTGTAAAATACCGTCAGGCTTGCAGTCAGTAATACTGAGAGGCACAACGTAGAGTATACTAGACAGAAGAATCTTGTTCTCACAGCGACATTACAGGAATGGTTATGATCCCAAATTTAGTCTCGCCACCTTTTTTTTTTTTTTTCCATGTATCACCATTTCTGTGCCTCTGTTTTCATTTCTGTATTTAATTAAAAATTAGAAATTTTGTATCTACCACCTCACGGGGACCATGGTGCTAGGAACTGTTCATTTCATCGTAATGAGCGTGCAAAGTCACTTAGTTTGACCCACCCTCTCTTTTGCATCAAAAGTTCACAATTCATTTTCATATTTGCCCATTTTTAAAATAGGTGACTATCCATTTCACCGAGTGGAGGCTTTCATGTGGGTGCATGGGCTCATGCTTGGTTTTTTGTGCCCACTCTGTATGCCTCTTCCACAGGATCTTGTCCCAAGCATTTTCTGGTAACTGAGGCATTCTCAGCATCTGTCACATGTACAAACCACTGATTTAGTGACTGCTTTATGAGTTTTTGAGAATATTGAGGGGAAAAAAAAAGTTGTAGCCTGCAAAACTGCTCTCCTTGCTGAGGCAAAACTAGTCATGGACTGCCCGGAGGTGTTTACTCAGGAAAAGAAGTTGGGATCTGCCTGAGTTCCAAGAGCCTGGCAAGTAAGCCAAGCAAAGTTTGAGTGTGTTTACTGTGGCTCAGAGTTTTTGCTCTCACGTGGACGTGCTTTGTCTGTCTGCAGACATATTTTGCTGGGCTATCTGTGCTTTGTTGGATCACCACATACAGTCTAGGAACAGTACCACCAGATACTTGCCTGAATATTGATGGTAAATGTCTAGATAGTTAATATACCAACATACTGACTTATTTATAGACAAAACATGGGAAGACAAAGATAAAGTAGCATTTACTGTTTTGGTCTTCTACTGAAGGGGAAAACACCCAAATGTGTGAATCTAGTCTCTGTTCTGAAATGTGTTCATGTTCTTTAAAGTCTCTTTTGTTGCCCATGATAAGATTTCACCTCTGCTGCCATAAGTGTGTTCTGTCTTACTAGGACTCCCAGCTGTTAATGCATCCTACAAGACATCAAGTGGTTAAATTTTCGGGGATCATTTCAGCACTCATCCGTGAGTGTTAATTATCCTGCATGTAAATTAATGCTGATTAGATGTATAAAGAGAGAGGTTGCTGAATGCAGGAAGCACACGATTATTAAATTGCTAAAGCAGTTCACTCTGGGGGAGAAATCCAGACTTTCATGATGTAGTTGTGATCAGCGTTTGCTCTGGTGTAAGTGGTTTTATGCAGCAAAACTGTGCACAAACAGCACTTTTGGAGGATCGTGTCCATAAATGACCTGTTTCTTCATCACAGTCAGCCTTCAATGGCTTGGGAGACATACAGCACCCAGACCTCTCACTTGGGTAGCAGAGCCCAAAATGTGCACTTTGAGGCTACTTGGAGAGATAAAAGCCAGATTTCTGAAAGATGTAAATGCAGACAACCAGGTACTTATCTGGCTTCACCTAAACTGAGCTGAATTTAGCATCACTACAAGGTATCAGTTTTCCTAAGGAAGAAAAGCAACATACCGGACTCTGGTTATTATTCTAAAACACCTTGTCCACAATGGTACCATACAGAGTTGCTGCTGAGCTTTGGAAGAACTAGGTCCATTCACAGCCTTAATTTAAGGGTTATTTTAGTGCACTATGGAAGTATTTTAATGGGTACTCTACAGTACTCTATACCATCTTGTAAGTAAGATTTATTTGGGTCTTTTCACATCATTCTTTTTTCCTGTAGTTAGGTAAGAACTGTAGCTTCACTCCTTGCAGAGCGGACAACAGAGCAGCATGGCAGTATCCTGTGGACATTTCATGTAATTAAGTGTAATGGTAACCATATATTCTACCACATGTTGTATAATTGCTGCCAAAGAATTTGCACGACAATTTACACTATCTAGACTTAAGTGAGAGCGCAATGAACTCATGAGGCCCTGTAAAGCCGCTGCATTCCGTGTAACATATATTTCTTTCCCTGTAAGTGTCAGTTAAGTTTCCAACTGCCCCCCCAAATTCCTCCTGTCTTATATGCCACCTTTACTCAGCATATCTCTGTGCACATAAGCACATCGGTGCCCAGTTTCTGAAACTGCAAATATAGATGAAATATAAGTTATAGTGTCTTGGCAACAAATTCTTGTGATTTGCTGTCATCTTGTGACAGTGATAGTCCTGCAGCAGCAGTAGGCAGGAGTGGCTGTTGTGGTGTGGAGACTTCATGCTTGTCTTTAAATGCGGAGCTCATTGTATTGTTCCACATCTACTCATCTCCAGATCTCCCTAGATAAATATGTTTTGAATGTGGTTACCCCGGAGGCTCTTTTTTTGGAGAGGTTAGATGTCTCTCCTGCTGTCTAGTCCCCGTGTTGTTAGCATTTTCTTTGTTGATGCAGTGCAGAGTGGTGTTTCTAACTTTTCAACCTCCCCAGACTATGTACCCTGGCTACTTTTGCAGGATCTGCTGCCTTACTCTGAGACTGGCTCAGCTGCAGCTGAGACTGGCTGAGCCAGTCCGTCTTTGATGAGATGACAGATTTTACAAACATAGGAGGAAGTGCAGAGATGCTCTAATTATTCACATAGTTACTAGATTAGGTTGGTCTCTTATACATGAACTGAAAGACAAAAAAGAAAAAAATAACACAAAACAGCTGGCTTTCTGAGCGAGTGATAAAGAGAAGGTGAAAAGGTTCAGCAAGGTCAACATTCATTTGGTCCTGTAAATAACAGCCTGCTTAGCTTGAAACAGTTTATTTAAAAGTAGAGGGAAAGGTGAGGAAGGAGGTAGGTTTAGGTTGTGCCTTATGGAGCTTGTGAAGAGTCTGGAGCAGCAGCATGGGAGCGCAACTTGTTCCCTGGCCCTTCGCATGCTCTGAAGGTGGTGGTGAGTGTGGTGGAGGCTGTTTAGAGGGCTCATCTGCCTGTGGGGAGGTGTTTACAAGTTTTTCTGGGATAGGGGGATTTAGAGTCCATCAAGGATATTGAGCGACAAGATGAGAAGGTAAAAGTGTGTGACTCAGATGCAAAGCTGTTCTGATCAGTGTATTTTGGAAACCAAAAGAACCAAACCGGATAACTGTTAGGTAGGTGGATCCTTCTCGTCCATAGCAGAGCGCTGTTCTCTGCTGATTCGACTGGTGTATGCCTCCTCGAGCTCTCCCCCATACTGCTCAGAGCACTGGCTTGTGCCTTTCGTGGCCAAGCTCAAAGTCAGGAACTAGAGCTCTTTAAAAGACATGTGGTGTCTCGGTGGATTTTCTCAGTTGTATCTGGTGATGGAAACTTCTCAAGTTACTTCAGCAGTGTGTATCAGGGTAAAATGAGTGTAATCCCAGTCTCTCAGCGGTACTAGTTAATCAGCTGGAATATTCTGTTCTTCTTGGCCATCAGCCATGCTGCTGAGCCTTGCTCTGGGGAGGATGTAGTGAGCAGCCTCACACCAGTACAGCGTGCCCTCTCTGGGTACCTGCCTGCTCCCTGACAGCTTTTGAAGTCATAATGGTGTTTCTGACAAGGGCTCTGCTTTCTTGGCCAGGGAAAATTTCAAGACATGAGTTGGATTTAGAGCAAACTAAATATTCACCTGTGTTTAAAATATACATGAAGTCTGCCCAGGCAATCTTAAATCTGCAGGTACCAAATGCTGGCAACAGCAGGGACTGATGGGGGAAGGGAGAGCAACGACTGCCAGGGTTCACAGCTTCTGCTCCTTCATCATGCTGCGAGTTTCTAAGGAGATGTCAGGGCATGGAGTCCCAAGATGGCCTGACAAAGAGGAGAGACTTTGTCCTGTATCAGTCAGTTATTCCTGGATTTTTGTCCAATACGGGCACAGCAGGAACGTTTCATTGACTGGCAAGAAGCAATTGTCCAGACATTCAGATCAGGCAGAGTCGGTGCCGAACTGTCCAGGCACAGGGCTCTCCGGACACCTGCCCTTGCCTGCCTGCAGTGCTGGCGCTTGTGATGAGAGCAGCACTCACCCCCACCTCACGTGGTCCCCGCAGGACCAAGCCTAATTAATAGTTTCTGTTCATTCAGGGACCATGCGCCATTTTCTGACTTTTCTCCAGCCTTTTCAACCTATTAGGGTGCACAGAACATGGGACTGGAAGGGCCTGTGAGAGGCTATGTTGTTCCTTCTGCTGCCCCAATGCAGGCACAAACTGAATATTTAGCTGCTGTCGATCTAAGACCTGCTCACATACTTGGCATGGAAGGTGCTTGGTATGAGGCTGTGGTGTTCTCCATGGTGACACCCAGCGTCTGGGGGACCCAGGGACCTGGAGTCACTTAACACTTGGGGAAGGAGCTGATGGACAGAGTCATCTGAGCAGAAAACTTGGTCTCTGACATTTTTCCCACTTCCCTCTTCCTCTCTTAGCACCAGGGCTCTGCTCCCGCAGGTGTTTCACAACAGTGGGTTTAGGGACAAGACCCTCTTGTAATCAGTGTGGGACCCAAGTGTAGGACAGACTAAAAATGGAGTGTCAGCAAAGTTCATCCAGAAGACAAGTGCTGTGAGCTGCCTTCCTTTGGTGTAAACCTATTTATTTATTTAATTATTTATTTTTTACTGCAATGCAAAGTTGTGTATTCAGATGTAAATATTATCTCTTCAGTTCCACCGGGATGGGTTTGTACGTGTGCAAACACACATTCCATTGCATGTATATAGGAGGTGAGTCAGGCCATTAAATATATATGCAGAACAGTAACTTTGGGACAAAATTAACAGATTAGAGAAATTAAAGATGATATGTAAATCCTCAAGTGATATCTTGCTTAGCCTATTTTCCTTGTAATTGGCTAAAATAAGCCCAAGATAGATGGCAAGCAATCTTGTAACGTGCCTGTTGTTTTGAGTGATGTGACAAATTGACAAAAGCTGTGGATCTGATGCCAAGCTGCTGGCTGTACACGCAGGGCGCAGTATGTCGCGTTGCAGCAATGGTGGTAGGAGACAGGGTCAGGAGCACGTGGGGTCGTGGTGCCGGGTGCTCCTTGTGCCAGGGCCACCTCGGTGGCGCAGGCTTTGAGCCCAACTGAGGGTTGGCATGCTGAGGTGCTCTGTGTAGAAAACCAGTTTTAGCATCATGTCACAAATGGAGGCTTGTCAAGATGTTTAAGCAGCGCTGTCTGCCAAAATAGATGCCTGGCTCTCTCCTTGTGCTGGCTGGCTGCTCAGTGAAGCCCCCCGCGAGGTCAGCTGTCCTGTCTCACGTACGGCTGTGCCTCAGCGTCGTCTCCGTCTGGCTGATTCTCCCCAGTGGCAGGGATTTTAGCACCTGGGGGTGAAGGCGAGCTTCTCTCAGGGATGTGGGTCATCTGGTCCAAAGACTGTGCAGCTGGAAAACTAATTAATAACGTTCAGGTAATAATGTGTGAATACAAAGAGAGTTTGTTCTCTGAATTCTGCTCTGAGCAGTAACAAGATTGTCACCTATGAGGAGGTTATTTGAGAAATCAGCAGGTAGGAAGACAAGTTCCTTGAGGCAACTCATCTTTTGAGGAAAAGGAGCTACTCCTGCACGTATGTGTGCCTGAGCAGAACCAAGCTGGAAAATGGGTAGTGCTCAGGGAAGATGACTGAATGGAATAATGTTTGTAGATGGTTCCCCACTAAAGGAGGATTGCTTGGGTGTTAAATCTGGGTCAGTGTCATGTCTCATCCCTTGGAAGAGGAGACAGTGAAGTCAGGAACTGCAAGTGGCATAGGAACTTCAGCAACTTCTGCCACCATCCGCTCCCCTGCAACGGTGACATTTTCATCTGAGACATCAAAGACTGCGTACCTGGCAGTGCAGTTAATTAACACAACCTGGAAGACATGGAAGTTGGGAAATCTTCTTTGTGCCAATCTGACAACATGACCTCATTCAGAGGAATTAGAAGAGCTGTAATAAAAGTATGAGTTTCAGCAGAAATTCACACATTTATTGCTTTTATCTGTCAATGGCTGTACTAACAGAGAAAGAAAGAAAATGAGCAGTTGCCTCTGTGAGATGTTAAAGTTTCCATTACAAGTGAAGCTGAGCTGCCAGCCCTGCCGCACGCAGTTCAAGCAGTGAGGCAGTGAGCTGGGGAGGTGGGAGCCTTTTCTCTGGGTCCACTCCCGCCCAGCTTGTGCCCCAGACAGTGGTTGTGCCCCAGGTGGTGGTCCTGCCCCAGTGCCAGGGCTTGGGGAGACCTTTTCCTTCCTGGGCTGGCAGTGTCCTGTGGTGCCTCGCCCGTGTGATTATTCATGACACTGAAAACCTCGGTGGTCTTCTCCTTTGCTCCCTTACACTCACTGTTGATGTTGTTTCAGGGTGGTCAGTTAAGCAGCGCAGTATTTCTCACGTGCTGAGACACACAAAATGAATGCTTTTTCTTGGACTCAGGGACTGACTATTGCTTAGAAAACTCCAGTTCTCTTTTTATGCAACGTCGAGGATTCCTGGTGTCCCTTAAATAATATACGAGAAGAGAGATTCAGTTGCACGGTTATTTATTATTGAAAAGACACATTACATTTTAAAATAATTTCAGGTGTATTTTAATCTCCATTATTTAGCAAATTCACTTTACAACCTAGAATTTGCGTTTCTCGAGCTGATCCTATCCCTCCCCAGCTAGCACACATTGCCACTTCTGCCCCATGTAGAGATGACACTGATGGTGCCTGCTAGGGTGTTTTGTTTTCCTTGCATTTTAAACTGTCAAGTGCTGTTGTGAATCAGGATTGTGTGTCCTGGTAAAGATTTGGAAGAGCTGTGATTGCTTCAGGGCTAACAAAACACGGGTAGAGAAAGCTCCCTTTGTTTTCCTCCAAATGTGGAGCTTGTGTGTGTCAGCTCAACGCCCTGCCACCCTGCTGGAGTCAGGGTGGGTGACCCACAGCTCTGGGAGGGCTTTTACCCAAAGCAGTTGTGTTCTTACCCTGTTAAATTCCCCAATTCATTTAGGCACGGGTCTTTGTGCCACTTGTGGATCTTGTCCATTCAGCAACCTGTACGTGCATTGCCGTCATACGAGGGAGCCTGTGTCTGAGTGAAGGGCTCTGTTTCCAGGTGGCCTGTGGTGGGACAGAGCAAGAGGGATTTGCTGCATGAAGCTTCCACCCACAGTCATTTTTTTCTGAATTTGTGTAGGGCTGTAGACTATCAGGGAAAGATCAGGCTACTGATTTGTACATGGCGAGAACATTAACAGAGAATTGCTTGTATGTTGTTTTTTCTCCGGCATTTGCTTATTGCTAAATCTGAATTGTGCTGTTCTCTGGGAGATGCAAACTGCTGCTAGCCTGAAACGGTTATGTTTGAATGTAAGCTTTTGAATGTCTTCTAAAAATTACCTTTGTGGTATATATTGAGCCTGTTACAGCTACTGTCAGTGGATCACATACAGTTTCCCAGCACTTATAAATGATGGGAAGTTGATTGCTGCTTTTGTTACGTGCATTACGTGCCAGCATCTACAAAACCCCGTTCCCTGCAGGGAATGGGTGTCTATTTGAAGCTAATTCCCCAGGGGAGCTTGGGAGGGGATGAAAGCTGCCAGTTGTTTCATTGAAACTTCCTTTTCTGCTGTTGATGGGGTGGTGGTTGGGTTTTCCCTGGCACCGTCAGTGGCCTCCGTCAAATCCAGTAATGTGTGTTATAACCAAGTGGTAGTCGGCCCTTGTGCTTCACTGTAGACGGGGGATGGCATGTCTCTGTATGAATGATGAGTCCTTCCCCCGACCCTCCTGGGCGTAGGTAGGAATCCTCTCTGCACACACTGCGATGTGCATTATACTGTTGCTAGCTGAGACCTTTGAATTTTTCCATGCTTGTGTGAGTACAGGAATCGGAGGAGCTGAGCTCTGAATCTGGCAGGCAGTGGTTTGCTGGCGTGACCTTCCTCATTTGTTGTGCCAGCCCAGCTTCCATTACTGCCTCCTGACACAGGAGTGAGAAGATGTTCACCCACATTGCTAACATATTTTGGGGGCTGTGGTTAAAAAAGTAAAACATTATTTGACAGAATGGTGGTATTGATTAACTCTTGTAGTCCGGAGCCACCAGCAGTAGAGGGCTGTGGAGCAGACTTCTGTCTTAACATATGTGATTATTGGCAATATGGATCTGCAGGGAGGGCTTGGACAGTTATTTGAAAGCCCCAAACTGCATTAAACAGACACCACAGGTGTTCAGTGAGACTAGGCATTTGCTTTGCAGTTTTTTTCCCCTGTAATGCTGGTAGATCCTGTAAGCCCTAGATGTGACAGGCTCTTCCAAAAACTTGCATGAGAGCTGGGGAAATCAGAGGCCCAAGTGCATGTGGGTGGAAGTAAGATTTACTGCATGAACAATGGATTGGGAAACTGTGATCTTGTATCCTTGACAGCTACAGTTGACTTTTACCTGGGTCAGCTGAAATCAAGTGCAAGGTGACGAACCCTGCCAGAGCTAAAGGAGCCCTTCTTATGGGTCATTTCCCCAGCTACAGTTGGGAACCCTCTGGGGAGAAAAGCTGAGACAAACCCAGTGATGCTGTTGCTGCAGCAGCTGCTGTTTACTTTTAGACCACAAAAAGAAAAAGATGGCATTGCTTATGTCAGATAGGCTGTGTCTGTGAGAGAGAGTACTAAAAAGACACAACTGGGAGTTCTCATGTCCAGACGTACCTGTTTCTGACCCCTCACGATTTTCTCCTCCCCTCCCAGTTGCTTCATTTCAGTAGCTCTGTGCCTGCTGGGTCAGTGTGCTGCTGACAAAAATAACTGTACCCGTTCCTGTTTGTACTTGGTTTCACATCCGCACTGGGAGGGCAAGGCTGGGATTCTCTGAAGGAAACAAGCCCTGTTAGCGTGGGGCCGATGGCCGCTGGGGCCACAGGAGCCTCTTTGACCTCTGGCTGGGGGAAGGTGAGCACAGAAGGTGGCTTGGCCCTGCTTTCACCGAGCTCACTCGCCAGTCTTACCAGCAAACCTGCCTTGTACTGCAGGGGACCAGCAGGACAGGGCGGGCCCCTGGACAGGGGACGTCCCAGCTGGCAGGGACGATGGATCAGAGCATTTGCTTGAGGATCTGTTAAAAACATGTTCCCCCTTAGCAGTTAGACAGCATTTTGTGTTATTTTTTTCGTTCTTCACTTAACCTTTCATGTGGTTTGGTGTTTTTGGTCTCTGCTTAAAGTTTTCTGCTTCAACGTAAAGTTGTTTGCAGTCCGTGCTGCTTCTGAGAGGGTTAGAAGGTGACTGCCCACAGCACCTCGCGTGGAGGGAGAAGAGCAGCCGAACCAGAGGGCTGTCGTGTCCACTCTGGAGTACTACGGATGGAGACCTCGGGTGGCTTCTGCAGATTCTTGCACCCCAGTCAGCTGGTGGTGTTTGCCAGCCGCCACCACAGCAGGAAGATTTGCAGACCATATAGTTACTAAGAAATAAGTGTTTTTGCCAAGCAGTTACTCAGAAATGGAGAGAGAGTAAGGAGCTGAACACAGGAACAAGCACTGCATGAGTCTGCTCTGTTACCTCTCCAGAAATGCTGTGCTCTGGCTGGCGTCATTTCATTGCATCTTAATTAGACTATTTCAGTTAGCATAAAGCACAGCTGCAGGTTTGGTTTTTTTTAGCTGTTGCCCTGATCAGTGGTCTAAGGAGAGCAGTATTTGTGCTACATCTCCTGGAGCACTCCTCAAAAGAAAACAAAACAAAACAGAAAAAGCCCAAACCCCAAGCCCATGCAGATGTCTGTTGTATTCAGTCAGGACAGAGGCATCTTGGGGATGGTCAGTAAACTTCCACAGTGTCTGACAAAGTTAATGGATGTTTTGCTGTCAACTCTTGCGCTGAAGGACATGATTTTGATGTTAACGGTGTGGCTTGCAGCCTGGGTGGCTGAGAGTCACTGCGGAGGGCACTGGGGAGCAGGAATTTTGCTCAGGGGTTGCTTTGCACCGGTGTTTTGTTAGCTGCAAAACGTATCTTTTCCTGCAGCTGGTCATTTTACTCCGAAAAATTCTGCCCTTTCTGCTTCATTTTTCTTCCCCTTGTTTTGTTTTTCTGGGACTCTGGACTTCACTGGGGTTACCAGCTGGTGCTAGTATATGTGGGGAACTGGGTTTTGTGACCAAAGGAGGAAAAGAAATAAATGCCTGGACATACAGCTTTGGTTTCCAACTCATGTCTGTGTATCAAAAATAAATAATGCTCCAATTTCTTCAATGATGTGGGGTTTTTGTAGAATTGATTGTGCACTCCTGGGCTTCCAGCCAACCCCTTGATTTCAAACTTATCACCAGAAAAAAGGCAGGCTCCGAGCGTGGAGTGGTTGACAGCGAGAGTCCATACATTTGTGTCTGTGCTTGCAAACTGTCTGCTAGATGCAGTGCCTGAGAGACGCACAAGCAGCTGAACTGCTCAGCACATGGCTAACATCAAATTAATGCCACTATTTCTGAGAGCACATTCCTAATGCAACACAGTTAGACAGTCGATGTTCACATTCATTGCTTTTGACAGCCTGATACAAGGTAATTTAATTTAGATGCTCAGATGAGAGAGAAGCAAGAGGCATTTTTTTAAAAAAATGAAAATAAAAGCCCACTCTTTTTATCCATGAAATGCCTGCTTGAAGGAATAGATTAGTAGCCATACGGCGCGATTGATCTGCAAAAGCCCATGTATTTCAGTGGAGAGCCCTGTTTAAAGATAACAGGGAACGCTGCACCATGAGTGCATTTGCCAGTTAGGCATTCAAGCAAATGGCTGACGTTAATTCCTTCTTGGAGTTTGGTCTAGGGCCAGTGGGGTTTGGGAGGGCACTTGACTGTTCCAGAGAGCAAGCTGGCCACCTGTGTCCTTCACCTTTATTTCATTAGGCAAATTCTGTAAGAGAATTACAATACAGACCCTCGTTCCTAAGTTGCCATGGCTGCACAAGGCAGCAATACACTCACGCTGGCGAGGCCAGCAGCCAGAATCAGACGTTTTCTAAGTATTGGCTTTTCTGATAATTGCATGGCTGGTTTTGAGGTTCTCCTTGTATGACAGAGGTGTTTTGTTCATTTCCACCTGCCAGGCTGCCTTGAAGGTCTGTGTTTGGCTGTGTCCCATGCTTTGGGAACATACAAGTGATGGGCTGGTGGTTTGGTAATAAACTGGAGAGCCTGGCCCAGTGCAGTGCCAAAGTGTCTCTCGGTGTCCAGCAAAGCCATTTAGATTTTAACTACACATTTCCAACAGCTGGAAAAGAAGGCAAAAAATGCCACAGGTGTTTTTCAAGGAGGTGCCAGACCAGCAGAGGCAGCCAGCATTCCCTCTTCCCAACCGCTTACATCCCTGCCTTGTGCTGTGAGATCGTCTGTTTGTGCAATGAACTGTCCCTAGCCTCCTGGAAAACGATCCAGGCTAATGCTGGACACCTCTATAGATCCCCATTTAATCATTCTCTCCAATGCACACTATTGGGGCAACACCCAAGTGGCAAATGAATCAGCTAAAAAGTTTTGGGTCTTGTGCAGGACAGCCTAATAATGAACAAGTGGCAGATTGGTCTAGTTTGGGAGTTTAAATATAAGGAGTTAAAATCAGATGGAACTGGTTTTCAGGTAACCTGGATATTGTTCTCGACACCTACACCACATTTACAGTTCTAGCATCAGGCTCTATGCCAGGGTCAGAGTACTTGTCTGCAGTCACAAAACCACTGGGTGTGTTAACAGAGCAGTCCAGCCCGTGGCCACGATGAACAATCACACTAGAGTCTGGAGCGAGGTTAAGATTTGATCTGTTACAAGTTAGGATCATTCTGAATCCTACTCTACTTTATTTGTTATTTATTTATTCTATTTATTACAATTTATTTATTAATTTTTATTAACCTCTTCTGTCTCTCTTTGCTATGCTATCTGAACACCTACTGTGGTTGCAAAGATCTGTGCCTCGAAGAGGACTGGACTAACATACTGGAACCTGACAGGTGCTCAGGACAAGCCAGGGCCAAATGTGCCCTGTGGAGGGTCCGTATTCCAGATTCTTGCCCGCTTTCCATTGAACTGCTGAGAACCCCTTCTGGTTTTGTACAGGGAACTCCTGGCCAGGCTGCCTTAGAGTTTCCATGTGAATTTTACCAACCACCTAGAGTAATGCTGCAGTTGTTCTCTCACTGTTATAACTGCCTGCACTGGAAAAGAGACCGTGCCTTGTAAGCAGTGTTTGCAGAGGTGGTCACCTCTTAGCTCTTCACCCAGTAGCTGTCCTTAAGTGAGGTGTGTGCTGGCAGGAGGCTGCTGGCTGGGGTGCATCACCTCAGGGCTGTGGGTCTTGGCAAGTTGGTGGCTGCCCTCGAGTCTGCCAGTGTTTCTTGAAGGTGTGGTTTCATTTCCAAGACTCGCACAAATATCAGGTGCGAACAGGAATTTTTTCCCTGTGTAAGTAGTAGAAGAGTTGGGAAATACAGTGCAGCCAAGGCTGGTTCTGTGCTCCCAGTGTTTTTCTTGGGTTCTTCCTGAGTTTTTCCTGCTCTCTGAACCCACACTGTCTCTTGTGTAACAAGAGACAGGCAGGAAAGCCTGGAGCCAGCATCTGTATGACTGGTTCATGAACTAAATGGAGAAAGGATAAAGTAAGGAATAATCTGGTTTAGATATAGAAATACTAGGAGATTGTCCCTATTAACTATTCCTTCTTTCTGTCTTATTCCTCATCCTTGCTGTCCTCAGTGTCCCAGCTGCTAGCTAGGATGAGCTGAGCAGATCAGCCCTAGAGCTTCTGACCTCAGTCATTGGCACAACCATTGATTCAATTTTAACACTCATCTAAAAACTCATGTTCACCTTGGTTTTATCATGTAACCTTGTTTCAAAGCTTCACATGACAATCTGTTCGCAATAGTTTCTCTTTCCTGCTCTTGCTTACAGAGATTTAACACTTCATATCATGATGATTGCCTTTCCCTGGGTGGATATTGTCTTTTTCATACATCTCAGATCTGTTCTTTGTGTGATATAATTGATTTTCAGGTCTGTTTCCTTCTTGAAAATTTTTGCTAGACCCTGCTTTGGGAAATGGGAGAGAAGGTCTCTGGCAGTCAGTAACATGCTAACACACTAAAATGAGATGCTCAGTTTGACATCTGAAATTACTAGCAAATACTGAGAAACGCAGTGACTTGTGCCTCAGTGAGGACTCGGTCGGATTGCCTGATTTACTCAGTGGCAAAGCTGGTGCTGGCTTAAGCCAGGTAGAAACAAGCTCTTGGATTTGGTTCAGAATAGGTATGTGGGAAGCTACCCCAAGCCCCAGGCCTTAAACAACACACCAGTGGCACAAGGAGTGCCATTTAAGTGCCATCTTCTGTATTCATGGCCTTTTTATTTTCTTGACAGGAAACTAAGTTCTCCTATGCAAGGTTTTAAAATAAATTGTCAAGGAACGTCTGAGCCCTGCTTTTCCTGTGGGGTAACTCGTTTTTTCAATCCTTTATTTTTCAGTGTGTGAGTGATTATACACTTTGTGCATAATCTTTGTGTACAGCAATTTTTCATGCCAACGTGTGTACTGTGATCTCTCTCACAGAGAATAAAGCAAAGCTGTTGACAAACAATACGCAGTAATAATGAAAAGGGTGGGGTTTTAATGTCTGCATTGACACAGGAATAGTCTGTATGTTGTTGGAGTACTCTGTTCTGAAATGTAGCTGTATCATGATCAAATTCATATCAATTGCTCCCACATTCACTTTGAAGGAAGCATGGAAAAATATCTGCTTTTCATAATAAGTTTAACATAGCAGTCTAATAACGTCATTAATGATTTCCTCCTCAGGATTACATTTTCAAAGCCATGTGCAATCATTTCATTGTGTGCCTCCTTATTAATATCAGACACAATTAAAGTCCCACTCTGGCACTTTGAAAATGCACCCCTTGCGGCAAATGCCACCTCCACACAGAGCGTCCCAGTGTCACGGCAGCTCTCCAGCATTTCTGCTTTCTGAGTCCCTCGGCACTGACTATCGGTGCCGTTACCTAGCCCGTTTTACATCTGAAACGTGGAGCGACACAGTGCTTGCAGTTGTTTTACTTGGCCCTGTCTGGCTTTTTCAGCCAACCACTGGCGGCCTCTGGGGTGGAGATTTTATTTTGTGGTTAATAATGTAAGAGCTTGTTTCTTTGAGAAAAAGTTAAAAAATAGCAGTAATATCATGAGCATGATGTGGCATGGGCAGTAAGACCTCTGTTATTTATTGTTTGTTTACTCAGCCCTGGAGGAGTGGAGAGGAAAGTTCCCATAATGTGCTGTCAGAGAACACGTCTTCCAGGAGATAAGCGACCATCTGCTTTAGCAAGCGACCGGTTACAAAATGGCCTTTGCAGCCCCTGTTCCAGCCTCCCTGAAAACACGGCCAGTTCTGAACACTGGGAAAGCCCCCTTGCTCAGCACGGGATTTTCCGCTTTGCTGTGGTGGTAAAGCAAGGTGCTCCTGTGGGGCAACCATTGGTGCCGTTGCGTGTGCACAGGCCCAAGTGGTGGCCATTGGGGTCCTCCCGCAGCCCCCTGGGGCTGGTGCTGGCAGCTGCTAACACGGGGGCTGCGGGTTCAGCCCGGGCAGTAGCCGGGGTCCCCAGTACTGCAGTGTGCCCGTGACCTGCATATCACAGGGCGTTTCATAGAAAGCATAGGAATAGAAATAGAAATTATTTATTAAGGTACATACTCATGCCCATATATTTGTATTTATGTAGAAATATACACGCAATGTATCAAATTCTTGTGGAGTTAAACACAAAGAGGTGCTGCTTATCTAACCCACCTCTTCCTCTCATTTCCTTAAGCTCAGAGTCTGGCTTGTTGTTGTATATAATGAGCTGTCATCTTGACTTGTAAAAACTTACAAGTTTGATTTGGCAAAAAAATTAAATAATAAAAATCAACATACAGAATTCATCTCATCTGTGGCCATTGCCAGTGTCTATCTAGAACTACTTACGCTTCTTAAAGCCTTTCATGGCTTGTCACTGAAACTGAGCAATATTTAAAGCCATGTCGGATTACCCCTGTTCTCTAAGTGGTATTAGCCTGTCAAGGTAAAGGCTTGCTTGACAAGCTGCATTATTTTTGTTGTATTGTTAATTTGTGGTGAGGCTCCGCAGTTAGTTACAGTTAGGTGTATGAAACCTAACACTGAATGCTCGCTAACTCTAAATAGAAATGGGCCACTTGATCAATTTTTCAAGTAGAACACTCGATTAATCTCTTCTGGTTTAATTTAGTGCCCTGACAAATGCTGAATTTAACCTTTCTCACAAGTATTTATTTTCAGGAAGGCTGATGATATCAATAGCAGAAGGGAGATAGATGAATAGATGCCGAAGTGGACCATCATGATCTCTCTTTGTCTGGAAGAGAGATGCTTTGTTTGCAAGGGCAGAGAGGATTGTTCTGTGCACAGAGATGATCACAGTGACTGATTCATGAAGGTTGCTTCAATGCACTCGTACTTTTAAAGTTTACTCCAGCTTCTATCCAGTATTTAGTTCGTTAAGGTGTTGACACAATTTTGCTGACATTTTTCTTAAGTGGATTATGCTCACATCCAGTTTTTCAAAGCAAACAGATGGCTTTTCAAACAGAGCATGCCCACAGATTTTTTTTTTTTTTTTTATGGTGTCTCTAGAATTCTGACAACTCTGTCAGAGGGGGCTGGTTTGTCATTAATTGTCTTGTGACAGATGATTCAAAACAATTTTTGCTCCTTCAGCTTGCTCAGATGAACCAGCTGTTTAAAAATAAAAAATACAAGGAGGCTAAGACGTAAATCAATTGGTCTGCACATGAATGGAAGTGCACTATTTTGATAAGTTCATTTCTGTTTTTAGGTTACTGTAAGATAAGAATGTCTTCAAAATATTGGAAGTATGCTCAGGAGGAGTGTTTTTTTTTCCTGGAAGCAGAAGACATGTTGTGCAGTGCCTCAGATTAAACCTCTAATCTGATTTGCCTGGTTACTGAAATGTGAAATCGGAATATGCATAAGGGAGAGCGGGTAGCTCAGCACCCTCACATGGGGTGTGAAATCCCTTGGCTTCTGGGGACTTCAGATTCATGTCTTGGCAGGCTGGACTCAGGCAGTTGTCCTCCAAGCAGCGGTGTACCAAACACTTAAATGAGTGTCACAGAGAGTCCCTAGGCAAAGACACATTTGTGGGCCACTCTGAGAAAGATTTCCATGCTTTGCCTTCACCCTGAGAAGGAAGAAGAGATATCAAGAGGGTGACATAGACTCAGCTGAAGCTCTTTTTGCATCATCTCGTGGAGCTGTATCTGTATTGTGCTGCTGCACGATGGGAAGTCTCCATGCATGGTGTAGGTGGGTGCTCCTGCTGCCTGGGGATACGCCAGCTATGGCGCAGCAGAGGACAGGCTTCTAGAAGTCTTTCCCCAGACACCCCAACCAAGGGGACACCAGGTGCTTCAGGGTACTGGGCCATCATCACCATCATTTTACCTCTCTGTTGCTCTGGCTCTCCCAGGTTTTGGGCTGAGTTGTCCTTGGTGCTGTAGGGATGTCTGTTTTGAGTTGTTTCTTGTGCTAAGGGGATGTTTCTGTTCTTGTGCATGAATACGTGGTGCCAGTTTTTGACTTAGAAAACTTAAGGCTGCAAAGCATCATCACACTAATTTTGACTGCTCGTTAGTGCAGCCTTTGGTGTCTTCAGTCCCGTGGGCATGATAGGAAAAAGCAGCAGCCCCACTGCAGCCAGGTCTGTTTCCTCCTGAAAACAATTTAAAACTGCATTTATGTAGTGAAGAATCTGCCACTGTTTTTGATAACATTATCACATCATTAATGATACTGTCATTGAATCTCTTTGCTTATGCTGCAGGGCATTGTCCCTGTCACTACAGCCCAGGAACGATTCCTGTGCCGTTTGCAGGCAGGGAGGGAGACTGGGGTGTGCTGGGTGCTCAAGGCAGCTACGGGGCTCCTGGATTCCTGCCTGCCGCCTTTAGCCATCAGCTAAACCTCTGTCCTAAAAGCAAGATCACAGCTATGTGAAATATGTGCTGCGTAAATTATTCTTGTTTTGTTTTTTCAAACCATGTGTGCTCACTGGATCCCAAGCTATTTGTCTGTGTATTCCCATAACTGTCATGCTACCGAGATACAAATCTCTTCAAAGTGCTTCATACCAAATAGCAGAGCCGCTCGCACAGTCCCAGTGCTCTTTGTTATTCTCACATTGAGCTGGATTCCCAGCATCTGGGCAGTGATTTACAAAAAACAAATCCGTGTCACCAGGAGATGAGGCAATTGGGTTCTGGGGTGCGGGCTGCCATCCCTGGCTGATGTGGTTTCCCACGTGGTGTTTTCCAGTGCAGCAGGACTTGCAAGCTGCCATTGTTTCTTCGTTGTGAACATTGTTTACGGGGGCTCAGGCGGTGCAAGTTTGGTGCCAGGCGCTGACGAAGAGAACTGTTGTCATTGGTGTGGGATAAATCCTTCCTCTGAACTCTAGGGAAAGGGAGAGCAGAGAGATGCTCGTGTCGTGCTCTGACTCCTCCAACACATCTGTTTTGTTTTGAAAACTGAAGGAGGGTTGGTCACCAGTCACCCCTCCAGTGTGCCCCAGGTCTGTTGTCTCCTCTGAGACCCCACAAAGCATCTGTGGTTCACAGGAGGTCAGGTGAGGTTGTGGGGATGTGAATGTGACATTTCAGTCTGCAGAGGTATTCCTTCTGAATATGTGTATAACCAGCTGCGGCGGGTGGTGTGCTTCGGGTGACATTAGGAGAAGAGCAGCTCAAGTTCTTAGTGATACTGAATGTTAATAGCCAGATGCTTTTATTTATTTGTATCCTCTAGCACCAGAACCTTATTGCTTCGTGGCACTTGAGATATCAATATTGCATAAATATTCATTTTGGCATTTCTGAACGCCAACTCCTTAGTACAAATTTCATGTAACACATTTTTCCTGATAGTTACAAGTTGGATTGACATCCTGATAGTCACCTCACCTTTCCATGCTCAGAGAAGATACAGGAGCAGGCTTTTGCTCATGAAGTCTCTCATTCCCATTCTCCTGCTCGAAGGTCCCAAACAAAAGAGTTCCAGTGGATTCAGCGTGGCACTGCAGGGCGCTGCGCCTCTGACGAGTGTGCAGTTTGGCCTGCCGCTGCTAAAGGAGAGCACAAGGCTGGGCAGCAAATCCGGGTGCAAGGCGGGTGGGGAACCAGGGTCTCAGGGTTCACAGGGGAGCCCCGGCTGGGGACACGCAGCCACTGCCACGGGGGCAGCCTGGCACCTGTCCCGGTCACCCTGCCTGCTGTGCCCACCGCTGCCTTCCCCACCGAGCGGGGCACCAGGCTGCAAAAGGAGCTTCAGTCGCTTCCCTGGGGGCTGGTGTTCACAAGGAGGCAGAGGGGATTTGAGGCAGGACCTGGGACCTGTTCCACAGCATCAAACAGTGTGTCAGAGACACCAGAGCAGTATTGCCACTTTTGGTCCCGAGCGATGTGCACGATCCCTGACTCTCTCCTGCGTGTCTGTCTCTGCATCCTCAGGGCCAAGGAGATCTCCTGAAGAATGCCAAGAACGAAGCCCTGGAGAACATGAAGCAGATCCAGCTGGCATGCCTGTCCTGCGGACTGAGCAAAACAGGAAGCGGGCACACAGACGCCAAGTCAAAACGGTGCCTGGAGGCAATACAGGAGAAGGATACCGGAGATGAGAACAGGAGGCTGTGAGGGGAGGCAGAGCTGCTGCATTTGTCACAGATTTCAATAACTCTAAACTATTCTTTTAAAGCATTTAAAAATTCACACAGGAATGAGGTGTTGATAGTATTAAAATCCTCACAGTGTCAGTATTTAAATGCAGTTAATTTATCTAAGTTAAACTCTGGTAGTGAGATTTCTAACGAAGCCAAGCTGTCTGTAAGCAAGTGCGCGCGTGTGTGCGCACATGCAAATCCGTAGACACCCTTTCGTGCATTACATTAGCCATTTGCTAATTTATTCCTTTGTCATCTTTGAATAGGCCTGTTCATTCTGAAGATCAAAACAAATAGACAGTACTTGTATCGGTTTTGTGCTTTATTTTACTCTCCAGCTTTTATCATTTAACTTATAGGTTACGTTACTGTTACGCTGTTTAAACAAAGAAAACACAACTTCACCGACAGCGGTTTTTGTGAGGGCAAAAACAATGGTTTGCTGCAGATCTTGAACGTGATTTTTAATGAGCAATTCAAAACAGGTAAAGGAGATATTAAATGGTCGGAGTTGCAGGATAGGTTATGATTAGATTTAAGGTGTGCATTTCACTGAATTTTAGCAGACTGCTCTTCAGGATACACCCAGATAGCATGTACTAATCTGACAACTAGCTGATTTATTCCATTCCAGTAAATCATTGCTACCTTGTAGATCTGCAGCACGGCTACAGTCTTTGCTGATAGGCGTTATCTCGTGTAGTAATGAGCATAGCTAGCCAGCCCCGCAGTACGAGGAGAGCTGTGAATACCCTGCGGTGGTCATGAACTCTGAAGGTGAGCTTCAGGACATTCTGAAACACCCTGTGGTGCCAGTATTGGAAGGAAGGTTTTACAGATTTCACAAACTGTGAGCTTTACTGCAAGAGTTGTGAGAGGTCAGACCTTGCTCAATGCCTTCTGCTTAGATGCTGAAGTCGGCTGGAGGAAGCAAGCAGGATCTGGCCTTCTGTTGTCTTTAAGAATCATGCTGTGCTAGAAATTTGAAGCCAGGCTTCAGAACTGCTACAGATGTAGTGTAGGTAAATAGCTTGGGGGAAAAATGGGGTACCAGCATTTTTGTGCAGCAGTTACAAATGTTCTGACACATGTCAGATGTTTGGGGTAGTTCTGAGAATTGGATGCCTTTTTGTTCCACTGTAGAAAGGAGATGGAGAATGTCACAAAGCAATGCATCCTCGTCCTTCACAGCGTCCAGCTCATGTATGCTCACGACATTCATTTCAATTGTTTTAAGTATTGTGTTTGAGTGTAGTATTTGTGTTACCTTTAACAGGACTAAGTGTTTTATGGTTATAAAAAAGACTATATTTATTTAAAGCATTGCTTTTATTTTGAAAAGCTACTTTTTAAATTAATTTGATTAACAAATATGCTAATTTTCTGAACTTAACAAAAGGTAATTGCTGAAAATTTGACCATTGGAGAATCTTATATAGCTATTGTGTTAAGTTATTTTTGAGTTCTTAATAACACTAGTATGTTCATGTTGCACATTACTGAGAGAGTAAAGCTATGAAACAACTTTGACCCGTGTTTTTAAAGTGATTTAATGCAGAAGGTAACCAACAAGACTTGGATAAAGGTGGGTTAGAGCAGGTAAGTTGTTTGAGAGAAGGTTCTGCTCTAATAGAAACTGTATTATTACAAACATTATAACTTGGATGCCTTAAATACCATTTCAGTAAAACTTGCCATACATGTTCAGATTCAGCCCTAAATCCTCTCTTTGTGTCTCCACTAGATTCTGAGAGTGTATTCAGCCTTCGCTGAATGTTATAAACAAATGAATGTAAAATTACACAGAGAAGGGCTTGCTTTCTCTGCTCACGTGGAAAGGGATATGACATAGCCCTTGCTCTATACATATCTGCAGAACCAAAAGACACTGTCTGGACAGAAATCCCGCAGCATGCATGCCCACACCTTTCATGCTATGTTTAGCTTTCATGTTGTGTCCTGTGCCAAGGTCATGCTGCGTGGCTTTCTGTGCCTGAACATAGGGAACAGAAATCCTCAGGCACCCTGGATTGTCCCAGGCAGCTGGGACTGTGCCTGGTGCTGGCACCCACAGCCCCGCAGCTGGAGCAGCACCACCCTCCCTCCTGCACAGACAGGGCTGGCGGCAAAAGCTCATCTTGCTTTCCTCTGTGCCCCTTTGGAAGTCACTGGCAGTGGGAACGGATGATAAAGCAGCAGTCAGTGTAATAAAAAATCAGCCTTGAAGGAGAACACATGGAAAAATTATATCCATCAACACACGTGGGAATGACAGCCCAGCCTTTCAGAAGTGTTTCATGGCATGCCTAGCTTCTCACTGTGGCACAACAACCTTCTGCAGGCCCTGTGCTGGTATGATTTGCCTGATGTCCCAGCTGAATATGTGGATATTATCTGTATCATTTCCAGGGGACTGATGTCAAGAATGGGTTACAGGTATTTGCAGTTGTTTGCAGTGTGTTTTAGCAACTAGAAATCAGAGAAGCTCTTGGGGACTGGTGTGGGGAGGAGTGAATCTACCTGGGCTCTCATGGCACCTCTGCCACTGAGTCCCACATCTTTACAGTATTTCTTCATAGGAGAGGTCCTCCAGCCCTCTGATCATCTTTGTGGCCCTCCTCTCGACCCATTCCAAGAGCTCCATGTCTTTCTTGTGCTGGGGACCCCAGGCCTGGACACAGTACTGCAGATGGGGCCTCACAGGAGCTGAGTAGAGGGGGAGAACCACCTCCCTCTCCTTGCTGACCATCCCTTTTTTAATGCAGCCCAGGACATAGTTGGCCTTCTGGGCTGCAAGCGCACACTGCTGCCTCATGTCCAGCTTCTCATCCACCAGGAACCCCAAGTCCTTCTCCCCAGGGCTGCTCTCAAGGAGTTCTTCTCCCAGTCTATACAAGTACCTGGGATTGCCCTGGCCCAAGTGCAACACCTTGCACTTGGCCTTGTTGAACCTCATTAGGTTATAGAACCATAGAATCATAGAATGGTTTGGGTTGGAAAGGACCTTAAAAATCATCAAGTTCCAACCCCCCTCCCCCCGCCAGGTTCTCAGGGGCCCACTTCTCCAGCCTGTCCAGGTCCCTCTGGATGGCATCCCT
>NW_010102878.1:0-16165 GCF_000699245.1 Pterocles gutturalis
TCTGTCTCAGCTTAACCCAGGACATCCAGCTATTGACTACTCCGTTTCAAAGACCATAATTTCACTGCTTTACTCAATACCTTATCAGAGGAAATGTTTCATTTTGATAAGTTTTACAGTCTGAATAATCTTTCTAAATCCATTTTCTCCTATACTACATTTTATTACTTCTTAATACGGATCCAGGACTCATCATTAGATAGGGTATCATCTCCATATAGGTTTCCAAAGTAGGCAGAACAAATTATCCTTAACTATTTGTGTATCTCTATTGAGTATAAATAGAGCTGAGAATATTATGCTGGACTAAAAAGTCCAACTCTTAGACAGCTAATAGAACGCATAATGAAAGCTATCCCACTCTAATGGAGACATCTAAGCTTTCTCTACTGGAAATATACAGTCATCTTCAGAGTCTTCAGAAGCAAATTTTCTACACCTATGTCAGATTTTTTTTAGGATAGGATGAATCATATTCATTAGAAAATAAAAACATTTCATTCGCCAAAGAGTTGTTTATTAATTTAGACCAGACATCTAACTTTTAGGTGGCTAAAGTTAGATGAAATGACTCTAACCAGAGCATTTCTGCCTTTTCTGAGAGGGTCTGTGCATGAATCAAGCTTCAGACACTGATTCTTCAAGTTATTTTAGTTAGATTTATTTTTTCTCTTGCAACACGCTTTCAGTGGATTTTAGTCTAACTTTCACAGATGTTACTTTGGTGTAGATTAGATCACCATCACATTCAACAATAATAGTAAAATGTGGGGAAAAGCATGTACTCAAGTGGCTTGCCTATTTGGAGACTATGATAAATCGGGTTTACAAATTAAACAATTACAAGTGAGGAAGCTGTCGTTGCTGGTGTTAGTGCTTAAAGAAAGCCATGGAATTTGTCCACTGAATTGACTAGAGAAAATCAATTTTGTTCAAATAGATGTGCCAGGACCCAAACACAGAAATATGAAGAGGTCTGCACCATGTTTATGAAAGTACAGGTATATGTTAATAAAACATACTAGTATGTTTTATAAGTCAAGGTATATGTCAATAAAACAATCTGTTATGTGTTATTCTAAACAGTGTAGAAAACTGTAAGCAAAGTGAAAGCTACTACTGTTTATGGTGTCTGACATTCAATATTTCCAGCAAACACTAAAAGGTTAGATAATTAGATAACTTGTATGGCTCACAGAAGACCACATGCTTTGATAACTATACTCTGTTTTCTGTTAATAATGTATGTTCATGATAATAGATCTGTAATTTCAACTCTTTACAAAATTTTCCTGCTAGTTAATATACTAGGATTTATTCTCAGCAAAAGATACAATCCTGTACAATTTTGCATAAAAACTGTGCACCTGCAAAACACAAAAGCAAATAAATCTGTTTGGTTTCTACATATTTTGCCCTAATAGACAATTGGTAAATGAATTTACAAGAAAATGACTGATTGAAACAAGGAATTCATGGGAGGGCTTTGAATATGATAATTTCTGAATAGCGGATGGATATTTCAGTGTTCAGAAGTTTAATTTCAGGGTTCAATTCAGTGTCTTCTGTAGAAAGTCTCATAATTCACCTATACTTATTAGAAAAATATTAAATCAACTGAAATAAATGGAGTCTTAGATAAGCAAGATTACATTTACTATGCTTGATAGTCATTCCTCATAACATAAACACAATCTGAACTACAATCTGAAGAACAATTGTTTTAATTTTAGAGATATGTCCATATGTTTTTATATAACATTAAAATCAGCAAGACATGTCTTGTACTCTCCTAGTACTTTGATTCCATTCAGCTGAAAAGATCTGAAGGTGGCAAACTCCAGAATACTTCTAGATGTACTGTTTTTATCTTATTGTTCTTTTGTTATCCTATTGAATGGTGAGTGAAAACAATTTTGACCATGGCAGACTGGATTTCTCTTGTGTGTCATGTCGTTCTCAGATGATACAATGACACTTAATTTAACTGAAACCATAGAGAATTGACATTTTCAAGAGTACTCTGGTGGGACTTCTTCACAATGCTCAGTGGAGCTCTGAGGGCTTAGTTGGCTCCAAGGCATGTTTATAAAAAGTTCCCAAACCACAGCCCTAGAAACATGGAATAACAACAGACTAGATGGAGCAGGTGGAAGGGAAGGTAGGTGGTATTTCTATTAAAACTACTATTGTATATACTTTGTAGTTGCTGGTTGTGTACTTAACTGCTTTAATGCAGTCTAATACATGTAGGCCCCTATCAGCCTTTAAAGAGATGACAAAGGTACCCAAAGCAATCTAACTGTGGCAGCACAGACCTGAGAAAGGGAGTAAGGGACAGCAAACAAACTCAGATGGACAGATGAGAGAGAGAAGGAAATAGGGAGGTGATGTAAGATCAGCAGACAAGGTTTTTGCAGGAAGCATGGCAAGGTACAAACTTAGGGAATAGCTTTACCCTGAGGCAAGTACATAGATGTTTGTGCTGAGCTTTTCCAAAGTGAAAGGCATACAGATGTTGAGGCTGTATTGTTTTGAAAATGTAGTGAGTGATGGAGACTGGAATCACTGTCAGAGGAAAGGGGAGTTAGACAGCCAGATTATGATAGCTGATACAAGCTGCTGAAGAAACTTGGTCTTTTTAGTCCACTGAAAGGAAAATTAAAGGACCCACATGTATATACATATAAAAAATAGATTTTGAAAGTAAACTTACTGAGAAAGGTACAAACAAGCTCAATGTTTTCAAGCTGAAAATGTACACACTCAGGCTAGAGATAGGAGTTATATTTTTAATTATGAGGAGAATTAACGACTTACATTTGATTGCAGGCGCCATTAAAGGCTGGAATTCAGTTAAAGGTTTATCTGCGTAGATGTAAACATGCTCTTTTCATTTCCTTCCTAGAGCCTGTGAGGCAGGCAACAGAGAGCCACAGAACAGTGTGATGTGTTGGTACAAAACTGAGCTGGATGCAATGTAGACTAACTTGCACTAGTAAGGTCTGTTCTTAGTTTTGGTACAAAGTCATGTTAATGTAGCTGTAGAGCTTCGGGATGAAAACTGGCTGGTATTTATCAGCTTGGGAAATGAGCAGAACGGATATCCAACTTCCTATGTGCAACATATCTTTGCTATAATGAAAAGAGATACGTCATCAATGGCCCACCAGAAGAATGGATGAAGTTTCTTGAGTTGTGCTATTTCGTAGGTAAGTCCACACTAACAGCATCCCTCTGGCCATAAAATCTCCTACTCTAAGTGAAAACAAATGAAAAATTGGAGAGATCAAATAATGAGGAATGAATGAATGATTATTTGAATGGTTACATCTGCTATTCATTACAGTATTTAAAACCATTTCCACCAGCAAAAAAGATCACCATGCTTTGCTTGAGCTGCTTGTTTCTTTCAGTCTTGCCACGTTGTGATTTGTGTCTGCATGGAAATAAGGAAATCTGTTATTGTCACAGTTTGACAGTGTGTGACAAAATGAAATGCCATAAATTATTTATCCCTTGTTCATTATTCTTAGATCCATCACATTTATGAACATTTCTCTCTATAAATTTTAATTCATTTATCATTTCAGTGCATCCCTCTAGAAGTTTTTTGGTATTGAAAGAGTGAAGATTATGTAAAACTGAAGTATCTCTCTCTGGAGAAGGTGGACAAATGGGCAGAGAGTATTATAATGAAATCTAGCTGCATTAAGTATAATTCTTCATGGAATCTACTGAGGTTTGAAAATACAATTCATATTTCTACTATTTTCTGCATTATTTAGTCTCTGATGCTCTTAACTCAATCCTTATTCACCTTTCTCAGAACAGTGACTGATATACTTATTTTAAAGTAGTTTAAACCAGGTTTGTGGTCTTATTTTACTGATACTAGGTAGAGACTCCCATGCATGCTATTGCACAGCTGCTAGTATTTCTGGGGTTTATGAAGAAAGTGCTGCTTATGGCCACCAGAGGTCTTACAGGGATCTCATTGAATGCCTTGAAAATACACAGGAAGATTTAAAATAAAGATGAAAGCTTTTTACTGCTTGCTTTTAATTTATACTAAAGTTGACAAGCATGGAAACCTTCATGAAAGCCAAAACCTATTTATTGTGCTTTGTTTTTTTCAGTAAAATGGTGAAAAGATTTTTATGCATTTTGTGCCTAAAAGTCTCCGTAGTAGATTATAAATTTCTTTATAGCTGATGGAGTGAATAGCCAACAGCAGAAACACTGGGACAGTTCCTCTTCTCATGTTGTAACCTGAACTCCTAATTAAGTTCGGGTAATTTACTCCCCTGAAACAAGGGCACATAGAACAAATGGTCATTCAAAAATCGTGCTCCTGTGTTGTATTGTAGCTGCTGGGAAGCATTTTGGAGGTTAGCATTATTTGCACAGATTTCCATTGGCTTTTGTGGGCATTCTGAGATCTAAGCAGGTTGAAGGACAACTTCTGGTTTGAGCACCAGTTGCTGCTTGTGTTGGTTTGAGAATTCTTTCCTTCACTTACCACTGTAGTCCAACAAGGAAAAAAAATGCAAATTCAAAGCTACTGGACAACATCTGATTGTGCTCTGTAGGTGTCTACCTGTTTATTCTCTCCTGCTTTGGCTCCCACCCCCCATGAATACGGAAGTAGGTCATGGAAAGTAGAACAAATTGAGGAGAAGAGTTTAACATCCCCCCTACTGGAGATATTTTGACCACTTTGGAGACTTAGTTGTTTATAAATAAACTTATTTATGAAGTTAAAAAGTTAGTCAGTTATGTTTTGGGAAGAATTAAAGGATTTAAAATCTTTGCTATGATGTTTCTTTTTGTTGTTAATGGCCTGATACAAAGCATACTACGTTCTTTATTTCAATCAGGACTTAAGGTGACTTATGGCAACTCAATATCAATAACTTTCTCTTATGCCTCATTTATCAGCAGAGAATACATAACTAGTCAGTGGACCAAAGGAAAAAAAAACCCACCATGTTTAGTCCAGCAGCCCAAGACATTCAGCTGAGGGAAAAAAGGAGAACTATGGTGCTTTTTTAATGGTTAAGCAATTTACGGGTACTTCAATGTCAAATACACCAAGAATTAGCTTTTCTTAATATGTCTCTGTACTGGGTCTGCTTGGGATGAAGTTTATTTTCTTCATAGCAGCCTATATGGTTGAGTTTTCTGGATTTGTGGCTAAAACAGTGTTGATAACAAACTAATACTTTGGCTATTTCTGAACAGCGCTTGCACAGGGTCAAGTCTTTCTCTTTCTTCCACTCTACTCATCCTCCCTCCAAAGTAGGCTGAGGTGGTGGTCAAGAAGTTGAGAAACGACACAACTGGGACAGCTGACTCAAATCAGCCAAAGGGATATTCCTATCACATGATGTCATGCTCAGCAATATAACCGTAGTAGAGGAAGAAGTGGGTGAGTATTTTTTTGGCTTCCAAAGTGGCTGTTCCTTGGAGTCTGCTGGAGGGAGGTGGTGTGTGATTGCTTTTATCAATGAACATTATCTCATATAATACTCAGGCTCTGTTCAGGAGACAGTGAGGGGTTAACAGGGCTAGGAGTTAATCTTTCTAGTCAGATGAAGTCTTGAAGCTTTGAATACCTTAAGGTAATTGAAACTGTCTTCAGTTCTTTTACAAATTGTAGAAGCTTTCAATGGTGGAAGATGAAAGATGGTAGAACTAGATTAAAAAAAAAAAGTAGAAGGACATAAACATCTCAGAGTTTTAAAATAAGAGAATGAAAGACAGAAGGACCTATTTCAAACACTGAAGAATATGAAAGAAATATTTCCAATGACAACAAATAAGGTATCGACAGTAGAAGTTCAGGCATATTTCTGAATTCCACCTCTCTTGCTTGCTGCAGGCAGTTCCTCAATCAGTGAGCTGACAATTATCAGGAGGGCTATGAGGTCACTTGATTTCTGCATAGGTAGCCTAGGTACTTAGATCAGGACTTTGTATTCTGTTTCAGTGAACCCAAGCCTAGAGTCATCCCACCACCTAACTTCAGAAATGTAATTGAAACATTGAAGTTGTAGTTTTACTAAATTCCCTACAGAGTAACTAGACAGGACACAGTCTCACTGGGAAAAGGACTGCGTATATGAGATCTGGATACCCATACTTCTTTTCATTGATTTTAGAAGGAGCCATGGGAACCTGTTTCCCTGACAGAAATGCCTCTGCTTGGAAGAAGACTCTGGGCTCAGACACCAAGGCCCTTCTGTGGACACAGATCCTTGATTTATTTTGTTCAGGGAGGTGTCACCACAGTATGGATAACCCTGAAGCTCTAACAATTGTAGTGTAAAGTGAGAGCATAGGACATCCTCTTGTCTCTTCAAGCTGGAAGAGAAGGTGTTCGTAAGCTAAATAGTGGTCAGAACATTGTAGAAACAGTATGCTATTATCACTGAACAAAAAAATCCAAAACCAAACCATATCTAGGAGGATAAGCAACAATATCCAACATTCATCAGAAGAACACATGCTAACTAATAATGTCTTTGCTTGATGATGTAGGAATCAATAAAACAAAAATTTTAAAAAAATAATTATAAAAGTTACAATGACAAATATAAGAGCAGTATTCAAATACATATGGCACCTTTTGTAAAAATATTTATTTTAAAATTACTTCCTGGATATGTTACATTCCTTCTTAATATTAAAATCTTAATTCTATTCACACTGAACAATGGAGTTTAACCAGTAACGTTTCAGTTACTTTAAATCATGGACGTACTTAATGAAAAATGGTATACAGTTTTCCAAAGGTACGAATTATAAATTTTTCCTTCTTTTGTCTGTAAAAGCTTGAAAAATCATCCTTAATTCTCAACTTCCGCAGTTCCCCAATACAAATACAATTATACATTGTTGAGAAAATGTCTTTCTGTAATAACAGTTTTCATTCTTTAAATGAAAATGAAAATAAATGTGGTTCAGATGCCAGTGATTTCCCTTGTTTTCTTCCCCAGCATGAGATGCTGCCAAGTGCTGTAACAGTGTCTAATACTTTCCTGCTATTGTTTGCTGTAGGACCAAAGAGTTTCCATAATTCATCCACTTGCACCATTTTTACAGTTAATCTTTTTCTAAGTGAATGTTCATTGATTTTTACCATTTTTACTTTTTTTTTTTTTTTTTTTGTGTGCTTAAACATCCCTAAAATACACACAGTTAGGAATAATTCTTACTTAAAACTGTATCGTATGGAAATATGTCTTGTAATATATCCATCCTATCTTTTTTTTTTTTCCCTTAAGTTACTTCATACAATCTGTGTTATGGGCTTTATACTATGCTTTCTGAGAAATGTTTAGCTTTTCAGAAGCGCATCACACCTGGTCAGAAATTCTTTGTCTTCTCTTAGCTTTCAGACTCTTATGACCAGTCTTTCAGATACAACCCCAGGGTTTTCTGCACCACTGAAGTTCTCACATTTGGATTCTTAATGTCTCTCACCCTGCAACAACAGGAACCGATGGAGGCTAGTTTCTTGAGTGAAAGCAAGCTGGTAAATAAAGGACAGATGGTGACATGGAGAAATATCACTTGTATCCTGATCCTGCAAATCAGCACCTTTTCTCCCACAGGACTAAGGTGTGGTTGGCAGCTTTACTCAGATGCAGAGGTCAGGGAGATGCTGCACAGGCATTGCCCACCTGCAGGACAGAAATTTCTGCCTGTGCCCTATCGGTTATCAGACTTTCAGGGACTGTAGATTAGTGAGAGGGAGAAAAGCACATTTCACACTCATTTTTACATGTGAGCATGAACAACTGAGGATGTCTTTCTCTTTGGGAAACTCTTGAAGGGGTCTTTCCCAAAGTAGAACTGAAGCTTCCACTGTGGTAAAGGTTGGCTCTGAGCATTATTTATACCCTATTTACCTCTGGCTTCAGGGGCACACCACAAACTAAACAAAGACTATCTATGTGAAGTATTTTTCAGAAATTGTCCCTGACCTGTGTCCTGGGTTAAGCTGAGACAGAGTTAACTTTCTTCATAATAGCTAGCAAGAGGCTGTGTTTTGGATTTGTGCTCAAAAGAAAGCCGATAAAAAGTGATGTTTATGCGGCTGCCAAGGTCTTTCAGCTTCTCTGGCTGTCCACAAACTGTCCCCAGTTACTAGCCTAAGATTTGATTTTAGGGTTGGGATTGAGACCCAGAGTGGCCAATAATATATTCCATAACATACACGTCATGCCCAATATATAGGTAAGGACCCTATGGAAGCTTGCCCCTTTTTCTTCCGGATCTCTTTTGCTCTGGGTCATTTCACTTCAGGTGGTGCCTCTCCCAAGGCCTTCTCTCCCCCCGCCCAGTCAGCTCTCGGTCTGGGACACTTGGACCATTGTCTCCATTCCATGAGTGCGGTTTCAGGAATCTCCCTGCTTGTTAGCCAGGAACAGGCTGAGCCTTGGTCATTAGATCGGGGGGCAGTATCACTGTGTATCACTCATTTGTATATTTATATATAGTATTATTTTCAATATTATTGTAGTTTAGTTATTAAATTGTCCTTATCTGAACCCACGAGTCCTTTTTCCCCTTTACCCCTTTAATTCTCTCCCCCATCATCGGGGGGGCTGGGGTGGGAGGTTGAGTGAATGGGTGTGTGGGTTAGCCCCAGCCAAGGGCAAAGCCATCACAACCTGTTATCAAGTTTTCATTATGCAGTAATTTTTAATGCATTTGTCTAATGACTAAAGACAAAAAGTGCAGTCATTCTTCTTGCTGCTCCACTGGTATGTTTGTTTCTTTCCCACTGAAGACAAATAATTTTAGATAGCATATTCCAAATATTCTGGAAGTGTTTCTTACATCAAAGTGTCAAGATGCAATTTCCATAATAATACTTGTACTCTGTGTGAAGGTCCAGTCTGATGTCACTCTGTGAGACAGACAGGTTCATTTACTGCAGTGTTTGTTCCATCTCCATTATCTGCAGAACCCCAGGCAAATAGTGTACAGTGTGGATAGTATCCCAGAGCCAAGAAAAGGCTGTCATGTCTGGTGATGTTTGACAGTTTGCAGAAATTGCTCAGGGAGCAGGGTCTTTTTCTTACAGCTAATAAAGCCAGCGTGTTCTCAGATTATCAGATTCACACTTTCTAATGATTTCTTCTCAGTTATGCTATACCACAACAGCAGGCTGAAAGTAATTTGATGAGCACCAGTTAAACATATGTAGCACAGCCATTTCTGACGTGCAGTTTTAATGCATACTGACTACTCAGATTGATATAATCCAAAAGTGACATCTGTTTTGGGATTTCATGTTTTGGCTTTCAGTCAGGTGTGAAATGAAAGTTCTTCGATATGACAAAATATTGCTCTCTTGCATTGACATGAAGAGCCAAAGTGTCCTTGGGTCAGCTCACCACATCTGTCAGCAGTACCCTGTTTGCATTGAATTACTGTGGAAACACACACCAAAAATGCACTGCTAACTCAGCACGGCATTTTACTTTCTGCTACTGGGCCACGGTGAACATTCTGAAACAGCCAAACCAGTGGTAAAAAAGGTTTCCTTTAGTTCCTCCCTACTTAATTATCAGTGACTCACAAATTGCCTTTCATTTTCACTGTGTCAACCCTGGCAATCCCAGTGCTCCAAAAGACCAATTAGTGACATAGCAGCGAAGGCACTTCAGCTGTCTTCGTTTAGAGCTGAGCTTAGTTTCTACTTAGGAGTGTTAACAGCCTCATAATTAGATTTCTTTCTAAACTTAAACTGGATTCTGTAAAAGATCCCAGAGGTTTAAGACCAAGAATAATTTTGCTAGGATTGCAACCATGTCCTTTATCCTACCTGTCTTTTAGCTACCATATTCTTTGCTGTGCTGCTTCCTCATCTTCAGTTAAATTCATGGAGTTCTGGAGACTGAGGGCTGTACTTTAACTCATATCATGCATCATTTTCCACAGTTTTGCTACACTCACCCTTCCTAGGCAGTAAAAATGGGCAAGCTTGAGCATTTACATTCCTCATAGGATGCCAGGGAAAGGAAATTGGCTAAAGTGTGACGAAAGGAGAAAGGGAGAGAGACAGTGAGGTGAAACAGTTTTCTCCCTTCCTTTTCTCACCAGCCAGTGCTCCATCATATACTTGCTGTGCAGTTACCTCCAGCCAGTCTGTCCTGAGCCAGATGAGCTGTGCAGCAAAAATCCATAAATGACCGTCATGCAGTTAAGGAGATGTTTCCATAAGGGATATGGAATATCCCTTATGATATGCAATATGTGCAATGATGTGCCATATGAGGCAAGAACACTGCTGTAAGTAACAGCAACCCATGTCACAACATTCAAGCAGAGATGTGCTCTTGGCACATGAGAGTCATGAAGTGCTGAGGCAGTACACTTTGTAGCCTACCCAAGGACTAGCCAGCCTTCAGCTTGACCTATTTCATCCACGCTAAGAGCACATTGTGTAACAGCTGCCGCTGTGGCTACTGCAGCCTCAGGACTGAAGCAGCTTCCATCATTGTCTTTCTTCCAGCTTGCGAGGGCTAATGGACTGAATCCATTGCCCTCCTGCAAACAAGTGTTATTCATTTCTATGCATGCGCATCATGTCTTATGGAAATACAGACAAAAACATGCATAAGAGCCTCTGTCTACAGAATTTCACCTTTGGGAATGTAAAGTCATATATTTATAAAAGCCTAAGTAATCTTGAAATAATCCCCATTCACTAGAGAAAGTAAAGCAAGGAAGGCAGCAATGATATGAAAATTGCATGTGTTTTGAAATACGTACAGTCATCGCATCTAGCTATGAGGCACCATAAATCACAATATAATTTATGTCTGAAACATAATAATAAAACCAATCAAATAGTTTTTATCTCAGCAGTTTTGCAAAACAAAGACAGAAGATTTTGAGACCTTTACATACCTGTTATTTTTTGCTAATGGTTTATTTAATAAAGTTGTTTCAAAACGTTTGTTCAGTTAATCATAGAATCATAGAATCATTAAGGTTGGAAAAGACCTCAAGGATCATCAAGTCCAACCGTCAACCCACGCCACCTAACTCACTAAACCATGTCCTGAAGCACCACATCTACACGTTTCTTAACATCTCCAGGGATGGTGACTCCACCACTTCCCTGGGCAGCCTGTTCCAATGCCTGATCACTCTTTCAGTGAAGAAATTTTTCCTAATATCTAGCCTAAACCTCCCCTCGCACAACTTGAGGCCTTTCTTTAGAGAAAAGGCCAGCACCCACCTCACTACAGCCTCCTTTCAGGTAGTTGTAGAGAGTGATAAGGTCTCCTCTCAACCTCCTCTTCTCTAAACTAAACAACCCCAGTTCCTTCAGCCGCTCCTTGTAAGACCTGTGCTCCAGACCCTTCACCAGCTTTGTTGCCCTTCTCTGGACCTGGTCCAGCACCTCAATGTCCTTTTTGTGGTGAGGGGTCAAAAAAAAAAAGTAGAGTTAATAAGGTAGCCTGTTCTGAGCAGTTATTGTTAAGTGCTGTACATCCCTCAGGTAAAGCTCCATTCATGACAAAGTATGAATGTGTAATCTAATAATATATCAGACATGACCCTAAAACATTTCTATATTTTAAAAAGGAATAATTTTACATAAATAGCAATTATTACTGGATCTTCAGAAGATAACACAGTAATGTAGTGGTATATGAAGTAAATATTGCATTGTTTCATTGATTTAGTAAAAAGGATTCAAAGTTGTGTTAGAAACACTGTAGCTGAGCTGTGAGCAGTTTACTGCTATTGTATTTGTATAAAATATATGTGCCTATGCACAAATTACAAAAAGTTTTTTGGACAATTTGACAAACACATTGATTGGAAACAGCACCACAGGAGCTAATGTAATTAAATTAATGTCTTTTTTGCCATCATATGCTAGGTTCTCAAAATGCAATACTGGAAATGCTAACTTCCAACTCAAGAGCACTTGGGAGGCTTCAGCCAGTCTGACTCTGGTGACCTTTCGTAAGAGGCACTGTCTGTGAGTTGGGTTGCTTTCAGATTGTTGCTCCTCAGCTCCTGGTGTGCTCTGTTTAAGGGTTACAGTGATGAAGGAAATGCACGCTTGGCTCAAATAAAATTCATTTTATTTCACTTCTTGATTTCTGTAGTTTCACCACAGAAACAAGCAGCAAGCATGGGAAAATTTAATTTAGGAAACACAGATTTCAGCTGCACAAAGTGATATCTTTGAAGCCAATATCAGAAAGGAATTAGTCAGCCTTGGGTGGACTTCCAGCATTCACTTATAAGGCATACCTTCAGTTATTAGATTGTTTGTTACTCTGTAAACATTCATATATGATGATCTTAACTCATGTCAGCTGTGATGTGATGTTAATGGAAATATTCACAGGAACAGAGCAAACTGAACATGTGGAATCTGGGATTTTAGACAATCACCCATGCTTAAGACAAAAAGGTTGCCTCTACAACTAGACCAAGCCTACCTAGTAGACCTCACGAGAATTCAAAGATTTCTGAGCTAACTTCAAATTGGCCATCTTGAGTAGTGAAGCACTATCAACACGATAGCATGAAATTCTACATCGACCAATTTTCCTTCTTCTTGACTGAGAAAATTATCTTGACTGTGCCTAGCACATAAGCTACATGGTTTAATGCTAGTCCCTTTTTCTCATTATTGCACTATGGTCTTGAATACAGCTACGCTCTGATTAGAAAGAGAAGATGATCTCCCAGGAGGCTGAATGTGTCACAATTTCTGTGCCATGTAAACCTGATTTTCATTTCAAATAATGTGGATCACACAGGACAGTAGCTCTATAAATTTGGATGCAGAGTTATTGACCAAAGAACTGGCCACAAGTCACCCAGCACAACCAGGATTTATGTAGGATCTTGTGCTGGTTAT
The DNA here is from genome assembly GCF_000699245.1 of Pterocles gutturalis. Taxonomy (NCBI): domain Eukaryota; kingdom Metazoa; phylum Chordata; class Aves; order Pterocliformes; family Pteroclidae; genus Pterocles; species Pterocles gutturalis. The sequence goes on from NW_010102878.1 coordinate 12,911, forward strand.
TTATTTTGCTATAAGTAATTTTTCACTGAAACATTTCTGTGTGGAAAACATAACCAGTGAAGCAGTGAAAATCATAAGGAAAGCTTTTTAAATTATAGCTTCCTTATAATTAATGAGGTTAAGAAACCTCTATTATTATGAAAAAATATATGGCTTTCTAAAATACTTTAGAATCCCTTACCTTGTTCAGGTTGCTGTGAAATTAGAGATACTGGATGAGGTAGAGATTTCACTGTGGGATTACCAGAAAAAAAGCTGTGAACCCTCCTTTCTCAACATGCACACACATTCCCACCTGCCATCATATCTCTTTGACCTCATTCCTCTCAAATTTGTTTGTGCAAGTTGTCCTTCTCTAGGGTTGTGCCTGCCTTCTGACTGATCCTAGTCACTCAGCATTTATGCTAGATGATACCCGCAGTGTCTTTGGAAAAGCAGAATTAGAAACATTATGAAGGGAAGAGTTCAGCTCCATAAATCACTGATTGCTGAAACCAAGGACTTGTTCACACTTTCGGTGAGAAGAGTTTCTGCCTCCACAGGCTGCAGTGGCTCTGAGGGACACCCTTGGTCTGTAAACCTGGCTTCTAGCTGTACACATCTAGCCACCCCTAGCAGAACTCTTGGTGGGACTTGCAGAAATGTTGGTACCATCCTCATAAATGGAGATGTGAGGGATGGGGAGAGTGGGAGAGGGGGGGAAGCTATCATGTGATATATGCAGATAAATTTAGAATGCTTCAAGTGTGCTTTGAAAGACACTAATTGTTAATTTGACAGGACAGTAATTAAAAGGTAAGAGAATTAAGGGAACAGGGAAACACAGATTTGGGTTGTAGCAAGGGAGACAGGAGAATGAAAACAGAATAGGAGGTATGTGGAGGTGAATGGGAGGCAAGAGGTGAGGGGTCTGAGGGCTCAGGTCAGAAGAAAAAAAACGTCTAGAAGATGTCAACTTGACAGAATGCATTGATAAATTATATCTGATACAATAAGTAGTGTATGGAATCAGAATCTTCAGAAGGACTAGGAGTAGAAATCAAACAATTCAGTGTGGGTGAGGTAACTGGAGTAGGCAGGAAATGTGGATAGCTATGTTTAAGCACCCTTGGTCCCAAACATAGAGCCAAGGCATCCTAATATTTTGCATCCTAATGCAGACAGTATCCTAAAAAAATTCAGTGAAACAGAAAAATAAAGTGGAATAGGGGATTCATCCAATCTTTACTGGTTGTTGGGAAGGAAAATGAAGCCAACTGTAGAATGAAGCAAAGGGCCAAAGAACTAGTAGATGGGTCTTGTGGTAGAGCTAAGATCAAAAGCCTTTCCAAGCTGAAAAAGGTGACATGGAATCATGGATCCAAGGGGAAGAAACTAACTAATAAAACAAGGAGAAGGTAAGAGTCGTAGGTTTAAAGTGAAGATACTGGAAGATTACAGCAAGTATAACATAGCACCTACTGTATTTTGAGGGTATCTAAAGGGTCATCATATGTGTGAGGACACAACGGAATGGAAATAGAGTCCCCAATCACTAGTAGTGCTTGACTGAAGTTCCTTATCCTGATGCTCTATACTGGAGAGGTGGCTGACATCCACAATTCAGGATACACATTCTTCATTGGGTATAAGGTTATTTCTTGTTCTCTCTCCCTCAAGATATAAGCAACCAGACCATCTGAAGCCCACAGAATGCAGAAGGACCGTCTTTATCCGTAGCTGCTACCAAGAGGTACAAACTTGAGTGAGAAGAACCTTTATTTTGACCCAGTATGTCTGGGTCATGACTGCCATATAAGTCAATTATAAATCAGCAACATTTAGGTTATGTTTCTCTTACAACGCACTTTGCTAGTAAACATACCTGTGAAAGAAAATATCTGCATATTGAGATTGAGAGAGACTTCAGAATGTTACTAAAACTGAGAGACTCTTGATCTTACATCTATTAAAGACAATAATTTTGCTTAACCACACACCAGTCAAAAATCAGACGCTTGGGGACAGGGAAGGCTGTAGGTTCTCCTAGGGGTGAAATGTTGCCTCAACAAAATCTCTGCCATGCACGTCCTACTGATCCTTTCATTATAGAGCTGTAGCTTAATAAGCATATCTGGATAAAGGTAGAGATCTTTTGTGAATATCCCAGCTCCAAATGAGCATACCTAACTATGCTTTAATACATTCTCTTTTTTTTTCAGTACAGTTTGCTTAGGCCACAAAATGCTACAACTGTTTGTTAGCAAATTTTAAGTGAATTTTCAGCACTTGATGACAGATCATCAGCTGGCAGTGAGCCACCCTAACTTTTAGAGAATGCTATACTGATTTTTCCTTACACCAATTAAATATGTCATTATACGACTCTAATGTTATTACATGAATTTATTTCTTATTGAGAAATAATAAATTCGACCCCTAGGGCAGGAGAAGGTACTATTTTCAAGCATTCATTGCTTTGTAAGTAGAGCTGCAGCCCAGTATTTTGGAATTTAATCATGGGAGATTACATTAGTACCTCAAGTTGAAAGCTTTTTAACTAAGTATGTAGGACTGCTACAGAAGACATTAGAAAGAAAATGATGTAAGCTATGTGGTGACAAGATTGCTCTAATTAAATGCAATTTCAAGTGTGACTGTAACATATTCTGTTCAGTGTTTGCCTTTTTACAATTATGCCTAGGAATAGCAGCTGAATTATGAGGGGGGAAAAAAAAGATCACAGATGTTCTATTGATTTATGTTCCTGCCACTTTCCCTTTGTGATAGACAAAATATATTTTGATTTGATCTAAGTAAAATATTGTTAAACATTTGAAATGTTCAGATTTATTACTGGACAGTAATTTTAAATTATTTTGGTGCAAAAATTTGCAGAAATAAAAATTTTAAGAAGATAATTGAGGGACAAAGCAATAGATGAAAACTAATGCTCCACTAAACTTCTCTTCAATATTTATGTATCTCTGGGGAAGTATAGCATTGACCTGTTAGAAAAACTTTGAAATAAATGGTCCACTGCAGTAAATCTAAAGTAGGACATGAGTTACAAAACAAAAACAGTATCCTACAGTGTCAAATGTTAATGATGGACTATAACTTTCTATAGACAATATATCGCAGACTTTTATATGAAAGAGCATGAGGAAATTGTCAGTCTTCTATAGCAGATGGAGGTGCTCACTTGCAGAAATACTTCTGAAATAGAAGTGTAGTAGGCTGTGACTAAGTGCTTGATAAAGTATATATAGGGAA
>NW_010102878.1:16193-17106 GCF_000699245.1 Pterocles gutturalis
CTTTACTTAGGTAAAGGATCCAATGCATTGGACTGACTCACATAAAGAATGTTCTAGAACAATTCCAGGTCATTCCACCCTCAGGAGAACCTGATCGCAGGGGGGGATCCATGATATAAATCTCTCAATAAACTGTGGCACAGCCATAATTTTTTGAGGTGTGGAGGTTTCCCACAGTCCACACTGAAGATCTAATTTTTTAATTCCCATGTCTAGTTTGCCTCTGGCTTGGAGTTGATGCCTTCTACTGTTAATATAAATTTCTGATTAAGCTAATTATATAGTGCAATGCCACGCGTCAATATTGTGTGTTATAACACTGCAAGCAAAAACAACTCTTTTTTTTAACAGCATGGATATTTCCGAAGGGTCAAAACAGCTCGTTCAGTTGATCATTATACAAGGCACAGACTGAATATTAGCAAAAGTTATGAAGCAAAACTGGTGGCAGGTCAGACTTCTGACAGGTCAGATGTAAATAGGAAATCAAGAGTGGTAAAAAATTTGAACACTTCTCAAGGGATGCTTGAGCTAACAGTAAAGGTTCCTTAAAAGCAATAAAAGCAGGAAGTCATGTAGGAAACAGTAAAGCGTCTAATGACGGAAATATAAGAGGAGCACTGAGAGACGATAGTATCATAGCAAAGAAGCTCAAATTGTTTGCTTCTTTTCTTTACTGGTGAAACTGTCTGGGGAGAGTCTCACACCTGATACATTTTTTTTGTAACAAGACAGAAGAGTTACATTAGTTTGAACTAAATGTGCAGAAAGTATGAGACCAAACAGATTTTTGCTTAAGATCTTAGCAAACTATCAAGATTGGATCGTATTCACCAGGACAGTGCTCAGATGTGAAACTACAAAGCCATTGGGCAAGAGTGTGATGTCGCGACCCAGCACATAGAACCACCCT
>NW_010102879.1:0-511 GCF_000699245.1 Pterocles gutturalis
GGGAGGAACTTCGCAAACAACCAGGAGAAGAACAAGTACCCCCAATCCACAGAGCCGCACCACTTACTGCGGGGAGCCCGGCAACTTTCTTTTCCTTGGGCTTCCACTTTTGCCATCCGTCTTTCCACCAGCCTTCCTCCTCCTCTTCCTCCTCTCCGTTGCTGCTTCCTCGAAGCACGGGCAGAGCGATGCCGGAGGAGTTTGTGTCCGGGCAGATCCGAGCGATCACCGCTTCAACTTCCACATGTCCCGGGCGGCTTTTTAGTGCAGCGGGTTCCTCCAGGGATTTTCCTCTTCCTAGAACGGGTCACGGCTCCGTACTTTCTTACCGAGAGGGGGGGATTGGTTTATCCGAGCGTAGAATAAAGGAGGAGGAGGAAATATCTAAGCCATTGAAGAGGGGGGCCTGAAAAATCCCCCCCTCCCCTCCGTCCCTTCTCGCCGCCCTCTGGTCCGGGTTTGCAATAGGTCGGCTCCCCGCGCGGTGCAGCCGCGGCTGGGGTGGGTGTGT
>NW_010102879.1:570-53299 GCF_000699245.1 Pterocles gutturalis
GAGTCCAAGGATAAAATAAAATTTAAAAAAAAAAAAATAAAAACCTGTGCAGGATCCGCCTTGCATACGACATCCACTTTGCATGAGAAAGGTGAAGCTGACACGGTAATTACTTTCCAATCACTCGGAACGCCTTGAAACCTCCTTAAGGACCCCTACAGGTTTTCCTTGATCAGCACAGATTAGAAAAAGCCCCATTTGTTTCTCTCTCCTTCTGTCTTTCCTTCCTTTCTCCTTTCCCTCCCGTTGCCCTCCCTTGAAAGTTTAACAAGATCTTTTCTCTAGAAGGCGTCAGCCTAACCTCCCTCACCCAGGTAGGAAGCCAGGGAGAGCGAGAGCTTCAGACTCCGTGTCTCCTAATCAGAGGGTTGAAGGTGGTGCCTCCTTGACTGCCTTTATTGGAGGGGGGGCAATGCTTTAGCAGGGAGGATGTGGGGAGGAGGATGTATTTTATGGCGAGTGCTATAAACTCTTCGCTGCCAGGGTCATAAAACATGGTTGCTTTCAGCCTGAAATCTCAGCTGTTTTCAAATGTTGTACTTTGTCTCGAATTCCTAAATGAACAGGACTGACAGGATTGCTGAAAAAGTACCTGATTATGGTTTTAATCACAATATGGCATAACTTGAAAAGTAGCTTTCTCTTTTTTTTTTTTTTTTTTTCTTTTCTTTTCCTTAAATAAGAAACCCTAAGAGGACTAGAGACATACCCTTGGGAAAGTTACTTCGTCCACTGTAGAAAAGATACTTATAGATTTTGGAAATGGAGATCACTCTGAAGTGAGTTGTGTTTACTTTTTAAGTTAAGCTTTGAGATTTATTTTGCTTATTGGTCTATGAGAGCTAGAAGAAGGAAGTTAAATCCCAAGCCAAACTATAATTCACAATTTTACGGACTGGATAGGAGCACTGTGATCAGAAGTCAAAAGACTAGCTCTACTTTCCCCCCCTCCCCCCCCTTCCTTTGAGCTTAGTTTTGGTGAACATATTAATGAAGAAGGAAAAAATCTCTCTTTCTCTTCATTCATGCTCGCCCACACAATCTGGGCTCCTCTCCATTAGTGCCTGTTTCTTATCGAAATGAACACGGATTCTCCTGGAAACTACCAAATCCCGCAGGGTCAGAGTTAATACCCCACCAGGCTCTAGAAAGGAAACTGTTGGCTTCCTCAATTGTGATAAGGGTGAAATGGATCCAAGCAAGGACAACAAACCAGGGCTAATGTTTGTCTTTGAAAACCCTGAAGATGTGACTAGTTTTTGCCTAGAAGTAAAAGCCATCATAAAAATGTTTTAAAACAGTAGTCCGTCTTGTTGTGGCATTTCAGTGGATCAGGGAGATTATACTTATAAAGTGCTGTTTTTAGGGGCTGACCCTTTCCTTGGGCACTTTTAGATTCCTGAGGGAATGTTACAAAAGCAGGCACTGTTATGTGCAAAAAAAAAAAGCTTTATTTATTTTAGTGTGTCTGTGTCTATGTATGTGTGTGAGAGAGAGTGTGTGTTGGGGCATTTATATTCTTCATTAATCTCAGCCTGCTTTCTCAGTATTTGCATGCATCCTGATTCCTCTTCTGGAGAGCTCAGCTGGGGGTGGCAGGGAAGTGTGGGGAAAGCTTTTACAAGGGACAAGTAAATTCTACTTAGAATTTAACTAATGCATAAATGAACATATTCAATATTTGTTTTGTTCAACTTGATTGTTCTGGAGCTTGTTTTCCTTTTTTTTAATAAGTATTTTGATAAACACATTATATCACTATTTACATTAATCTAGAAAAAATACACTAAATAAAACATGGCCTGTTTTCTTCTATAGCACTAATAGCAAACTTTTTTTCCTAAGAGGCAAAAAGAAATATAAATGAAAGTGAGGGGAGAAAAAAAAGAGGGGGGGAACCCCTAGCCTTTTGTAGTTGTGTCTCTCTTAATTGATCTTTTATGTGCCAATTTAAATCAGCCTTGTTTTTTTAGCCATTATGCTAGCCAACACATCCCACTTTAGATCATTTATTTTACTTTCTATATTTTTAAAGAGCTATCTAGGGGTATCTCCCATTCAGTGAGCTTGAGTCAGTGAAACTAAGAAATAGAACATTATTATAGAAAAATGAGAGTGCTGAGAAATCAGCAACTGGAAGATACCTCTGTAACTAATAAATGAAAAGAACCTTTTGATGGCTCCAGCTGAAAAGATATTTTATTTTATTTTTTTTTCTCCTGTGTGTGGGATTTGAGATGTGTGATTCTATGGAGCAGCCAGGCACCCCTGCTGCTAGGCCCTGGCTAGGAGTTGGCCCCCCTCTGGCAAATGTTATGGAGAATTGGGAGGAATTTTATGGCTGTCTTTTCCCTCAGCTCTTTTTTCTTTTGTCTTCTTTGAAGAATGACTTTAGACATTTTATTTACATATTTAACCATGGATGAAAGAGGAAAAAGAAAGCATTTGGGCCGTTGTGGGAATAGTGATATGTTTAAATTAATGGAAATCTTATTAGGCTTCTAAAATTTTAAGCAAAAGATTTTTAATGAAACTTTATAATTAAACATGATTTCAAATAATGTGCCAACTCACAGGAAAGATGCATTTCTCCCTCTAGCAACCCATCTCCCAAAAATGTACAGAGGAATTGTCTGTATCTTAAAGTCCAGCTTTTTTCTGTCCCGTAAGCAAAAGATTAAAAAACTTGAATATCTAATAAGGCATGTCATAATTCAAACCATAACAAAATATTTTGTAGGTAAAGCAAACCATAAACAAGACAAGAAAAAAGACACCACCAGCCCTCATCCCTGCAATGACAAAGTTTAATGCTGTGTAATCTATTGCAGTGACAGTGTAATAAAATACTTTGATATGGGTAATGGTGAAAATCAAAGTTGCATCTATTCTATACATGTTAGAGTGAATGGAAATTACAGTCCTAGGCAAGGTTTTCTGAAATGGGATTAAAGAAAACCCAAATAATCCGTTTGAGATAAAATGTTCTGACACTTCAGCAGTAAAGGGAAATTAAATGATAGGCTTGGGGAGTTGAAGAGTTAATTAATACATTAAAGATTTTTAGAAAATAGTCTAAATTACGATTAACAACAGTGTGTTATGACAGAACATGAACTGATATTAACAATCTTATGTTTAAGAAGTCTGTAGCTATAATTGTTTTTCATATTTAATATTTTTGGCCATCTGTTTGTTACACAAAAACTAGAGATGAGTTTAATGTTGGTCCCATTCAATAGTCCTATCCTTATCTATATTTGTATTCATTCATTCAGACACTTTTAACTGGTTACATCTGATACGTGTTCCTTTCTGGTAACAAATTCTAACATATCGATCTAAAAAAAATATATTAGCCATACAGAAAGGTAGCAACTGTGAAAGAAAAAGATCACACACAAAGAAAGGAAGCTGATAACTATTTTAGCAATTTTATAAGCCTGCCTTCCATGCTGAATTTCCAGTAGATATTCATAAAATTGAATGGCATGCAGGAAAATGTTTACTTTTTGAACCAAATGGGCTCATTTTTTTCCTAGCTACAGAATCTTTGTAGCAGTTTTCCTCCAATATTTAAATAAACACGTCTGCCTAATAGGACAGGCACACTGAGAAATATTCCCATGCAAGTGCGAATATTCACAATGCACAAAAGTTTTAATTACCTTAGAAAGCCACCACCACCAACAGTTAAAAGAATTAAAACCAAAAACAAATCATAAATGGATGAGTGGGTTGTATAGTATTGCTCTAATACAATTTAGCTGGCTATTTTAAGGGCACTTCCCTTGAAATGTGGTTTGAAATATTACCAAAGGTTCGACGGGGTGCATTAGTGTGAATTGCAAATCAGAACATTTCTTTAATCCCCTTTTCATGGCCTGGCTTTGGATCAGTGGCATCTAAGGGACTCCCCACTGATTCTGGCTCAGGAGGAACCATTCACTGGGGCAGCTTCCCTCCTCTATTCCCACAGTCCAGAAAACAACACCACAGACAGACACCCTCCAACTAAATTAGATTAAACTCCTTCTCTTCCACAGCACATTAGCCTTTTCACTGCCCAAGATTCATTATTCAGCTACTCCTAATTTAAAGATACAGTATTTTTCTCCTCTTAGGAACAAAAACAACAAACAAAACTAAAGCCAAAGCACAATAAAAAAGATTCCCGGACAGAAATAAACCAAATAATTCTAAATTGCGTAAAGGTAGGAGAATATCCTTTTCACTTCTACTCCAATATTACGGGGATATTATCATTTTAAGGCACAGGCCAGAGCAGAAATTTCTATAGAGACTGAAAACAAGGAGAGGCCTAGTAAAAAAAGAAAATACACACAGGTTTCCTTTCCTTATATAAACCACTTGATAAACTTCTTTCATTGTTCTTTTTGCATGCACTGCTTGCGTATCTTGCAGCCAAATCTAGACTCATAAAAGCACAAACGTAATGAAAACTGCAAATGATAGTGAGGATTAATTAGTTCTCATCTCTTCCTTGCTTATTTTCCATCCATAACTTCTCCCCTCTTATTTTTCAAGATAAAAACAATTTTTTAAAACTCTCTCATTCAGGTATGAGTCTGTACCTCTTCACAAACACAAATGCAAGCAGCTAACAATACACAGGAGTGGTAAGGTCCTACGCAATCCGTCTCTTGGGTCTCAAGAGTCTAGATGGCTATTGCTGCACTCGTGGCATCAGGCATTGCAGGCACGTGAATTCCCAATTTGGGGCACTGTTTTACATAACCTACATTACCTGTGTACCACCTGGATGGTGCAAAAGGAGAAAAATTATAATCTCTGACCCTTAATGTTCTCTGGTTTAAGAAAAAATGAACAACCCTGCTGCAGAAGAACCTTTACTCCTCATGCTGTTTTGTAAAGCATCACTGAAGTTTCTTTCCAATAAAATGCCAATACAAACATTCACGGCATCCAGCTTGCAGAGAACTGTTAATATAATTTTAGTTTTGTTCTTCTGGAAGATCCTGAAAGACACTCTCGGTGCCTGCAGCTCCCAGTTGTAGTTTCAGTGCCTCTCTAAATTAGCACCTAGATAATGGAAAGATGATGGGGTAGATGAAAGCAATCTGAAGTATATGGCAATATATCTGACATATGGATGTTATCCTACTTTACTTGAGCTTGCAGCAGATGAAAAGATGTGTCTGGCTTTCCTTGGTCCACCAAGAGTTGTCATACCTAGGCATTAATCTTGTGGAAATCTCCCTTCTCTGCTAGTAAACTTGTGCAATACTGCAAACTGCTGACCATGCATCTGATCTCCTGAATATCACTCAGGTCAGGTTTCTCACCAATATTGTGTCTTTTCATTGCCTATGCAATACCTTAAGCATTTTGGCACCTCTGGTGCAGGCAGGGACTCTCAGAAGTAAAATGACTGTAATAAATAAAGGTATTACTGCTATGGTAGAGGACAGCAAGGTCTATTCCCCTAGTACTTAAATATCACTCATTCATGAACTTCCAAAGAAACATACAGAAGCCTGTTCTTCTGAGAGCTACTCTCCTTTGCTCATGTGAAAACTTGATGAGAAATGTTGTGAAGTTAGGCGTTCTTGTGAAGGTTTCAGCATGAACTTTCAAAGAAACATACAGAAGCCTGTTCTGAGAGCTACTCTCCTTTGCTCATGTGAAAACTTGATGAGAAATGTTGTGAAGTTAGGCGTTCTTGTGAAGGTTTCAGGATAGACTTACACTTTTCAGGCTTAAATTCTCTAAAAAAACCAAAAGGGCAATGTAGCTATAGGACTGGTCTGAGGGTTGAGATTGTTGGAGATTTAGTCTTTTTTTCATTCATACTTGTTCACTGCTTGTTTTGGTGGTGGAAGAAGCCGCCCGTGGGCACCGATGTAAAAGAAAATTTCCAGCTGTCTGTAACTGTTGAAGTAGTCACATCCCAGTTTCTGTACCCATCCTATAATATTCAGAACAGACTGGGGACAGACCAGAATATGCAATTAGAAAGGGAATGAGGTTTATCAGAGATCTGCCAGGGTAAGCAAATGAGCTGGAGATCGCTGGAGCTTTGACATGAAGCATTTTCATCTTCAACCCCAGTATTCAGGAGTCTTAAAGATGCCACAAAGTGTCGTTTTGTGACCACCACTCATGTCCTATTTTACCAGTAATCTTTTTTCAGTATCTTAATTCTTAATTTTTTGATACTTTTAAAACACTTTCTACATCAAAGTGTTTTTTAATCCTCTATAAAGGTCACCAAACTTATGCAGGTAGAAGGCAATAAATAGGGCTACATATTCTTTTGGTACTGCCATTACCAGCCAGATCCAAGAAACAATGAAGATGATGCAGTTATCCAGAAACAAACAAAAAAATCTGAAAATCAGCATCTTTTCAGACTTTTATACTTCCCAGAATTGGTATAATAATTAAAACAAAAAAACAAAAAAACCTACCTAGCTTTGACCTACAAAACTTAAAAAATCTCCCTCACTGAAAATCAGTGACAGCTACACTCTCTAATTCTCTTACATGCTTTCTGCAGTATCCCTACTCCATAAGAAGGTGGCATTGTCTTTCATCAGCTGTTCAGCAGCAGAGAGTTGGGATGCAATAGACAAGTCAGTTCTCTTTATCCTGTATCTTCCAAAACCATTCATTATTCTGGTATTATTTCTATGGTCTTTTTCACTTCCTAAGAGTAGCTTATACTTTTACAGTGCCTCACTTCATAATGTCTTTATGTTTGTCCGACACAAGAAGAAGAGAACAATTTTAGAGTTTTACCAGTAGTCTCTAAGCTGTCACGCAGGGAAAACTAACATAGTGCTGAACTTGTATTAGCAAGATATTTAATGCGTTTAAGATGATTTTCTAGCTTGAGAGGCAGGCTAAAATTCAAGACCTTCCTGTGTGAACCCTCATGACTTTTCACCATCTCTAACTTGTACTGTTTTCTTAAGGCAATTTTTATTTGCATGATTTAATAATAACATCAATTTTAACCTTTAACAGTCCTTGACTCTGTTTTATTTACCTACCTAAATGTCAAATTAATAGTAGTAATCCTTGGAGGAGGGACAAAAGCATATTGGGGGGGGAATTGGAAAGTGATTTACAACCTCATGCAAGGGCCATTCTGGCCCAGCTTCAGCCCCTGAATATGTTATAACAGCTGAAGTGCAGCAGCTTTCTGACATGTCCACACTTTGTCCTTGTCTTTGACACTTCACTATGTGAGCTGAGGGGCCTAAGCCCGCTCTTTTGCTCGCTGCAGAGGGTACCAGGGCTCTTACATGTTCATCAAATAAATGGTACATGTAGAAATGGTCTGTGTCCTAAATTTTATCCTCACCCATATCAGAATAAATCAATATCTACTTGAATTTCACTAGTGCTAGGAGTATCCAGCAGTTTGAGCCAAAAGAAATCTGACTTCCATGATGCAGTTATGCTTCTGTGATGGATCTGAACTAAAATCTAGTAATTCAAAGTTTTCCATATGTATCTGATAGGTATATGATGTTCCCCATAGGTATAAGTTATTTCCCCATATATAGTATGATGTAGTGAGGAAGTACCAATCCCACAACAGCTCTGTGTTTTACCCATTCCTACACTCTTCACTAGGCATCTGCTTGAGGGCACTGGCAGAGACAGGGTATCGTGCTAGATGGACTTTTGGCCTGACCTGCATATCAATTCTACATTCCTATATTCTTACGTAGACGAATGGATGATATGGGTTTAATCACTGCTGTATGTTGCTCTTGGACATTCTCCATCTGGCATTTTAATTTTAAGGGTGTGATGTCAATCACACGTTCTCTGAAGTGAACGTGAAAAGTGAGAAATTTAAGTACCATTGTTTGAAATGCTATTTATTATTTCCAGATCACAAAAAAAGAGATGTTTTGTGTGTCTCACAAGTAAGAGGCACAGGAGAGGGTGATCCAGTAGTTAAGGAAGGCGTGTCAAATTTCTCAAAATGAGCATAAAGGTCACATATAGAAGTTGGTTCTGTCCAAAAGCCACAGCTGATGTACAGTCTTTCTCTCATCTGATGGCACTAAAAACTAATCATAGCTGGTTGGCAGAATCTCTGATCTGGGATGTCAGACTGGAGAGACCCGGTTAGGCTGTGTTTTGGGCCAGAGTGTGTGTTGGCTATTTGAGCCCCACATTCACTCACACCCTAGACAACAGTCCTTCCTCATGTCACAAAATCCAAACCTCACAAGGCTGTATTTCCCATGTCAAAGCAGGAATTTGATAGAAATGTTAAAGCATTACACTGAGACTCATTCTAGCTCAAATCTTCAAACTGCCAGTATGGTACAGAATAAGACACACAAAGCTCTCCTATCAGTGAAGTTTTATCAGTATGAAATCAGTGAGGAGGTGTTACATTTTGATCACTCTCAGATGTTAAGATTTTATTATTATTATTATTATTATTAAAACAAGGTGAGAGAAAAGACCTGCTTAATCTGAAATACTTGTATCTGCATAGGGAAGTGCACAGACAACAGCATGGTTTAAGTACAATGACATAGTACTGCCGGAAGATGCCTCTTGTGTACACAAGCCTATTGTCTAACTTTGTGTTTCCCCTGTCTTTAAATGAAGAATATTCTGCTTGATGTTAGTGAATGGGAAGTGCTCAGACACTGCAGTGTTGGAATACACTATCACTTCAGGAGAGAGTGATCAGAAAATTCAGACATTTGGGAAGATACAGATAGACCTTTTGGGATTGATTGCAAGTTCAGTACGCATAATATTCCAGTTTTGGCAATGTCATGTTCAAGAAAACAGAAACAGTGTTACATGTTGCACACATTAGGCAACCAAGTATACAGAATCAATTCAAAGCAGCTGTTGAAGATCAGAAATTTTAGGGGAACTATAGAGTGAATTCCTCCATCTATACATTTTTTTACTTTTTTTCTTTTTTTTTTATTTTTTTTTTTTTTTGGAAGGGGGAATGCAAAGGAGAAGGGAATGAAAAATTGATACTGCTCTGTGCTCCAGATGAAAGAACAAACATAATTTTATTTTCTTTAATGACTGCACTGGATTCTGAAATTAAACCCAGCGGGTAAAAAGATCCTGTGCAGATTTCAAAAGAGATCATGTAGTCTGTCCATGTGCTAAGGCAGGCACATTTTTTAAGCCCTGCCATGTTCTGTAAAACTGAAAAAAGGTTATCCCTGTAAGCATTCTGCTTTTCAAAGCCATCTATCTCACTCCACCTACCCCAAGTCAGTGGATATTCCAAAATAAATGTCAGCCTGACTTTAAATGTCATTTTGAGGTTCCTCCCTCTAACTTTAGAAGGAGAATTCCTGTGTACTCTGCATTAAATATTATTAGAGCTTAACATACAGACAGCACTCCTTTTCTTTTTTTTCAATCTCTCAGCAGAGCCAAGGGAAAAAAAAAAAAAAAAAAAAAAAAAAGAAAAAGACAAGAAACCAACAAAAACTCCAGCCATATAAATAGCTGAACATAGTACAGATTTTAAACCAATTGAACTGAGAATAGTTAACCTTCACTCTGAACCCACTCCAGCTGCGGGTTAATGCAGTTAATTGCAGAGCACCTGGTCTAAGCCTCAGGTATATGAATCATCCCCACAGCACACCTTTCAATCTTTTATTCTTATGTAATGCCCTGGGGCAGCTGACAGTGCCTGTTTAAGCTTTGTTCCTAGTGGGTGTGCCAATACGCTGTCAGAAATCCCTTATTATATGCAAAAGAAAGGTTGTGCTTTAAAGCCTCTGTGTGTATCTCCAAGGCTGTGGTTTGAGGATACGCTGTCTCCAGGAGCAATACTGGCTTAACACGTACCCACCTTCCCTCCAAAGGAGCCTCTGCTGCGCGCTGCTGCTCCCAGGCGAGGTGCACATTCCACCAGTTTCGCTAACACAGCTGTTTGTGGGGTCGTGCTGGGAACTGGATCAGGAAATGGAGTCATCTTAAAGATCAATCCTAACAGAATTTACAGATTTTTAACACCAAAACATAACATTAAACTAGTATTGCTTCTGGAATTAGCACATTCTCAAATGGTGGCATGTGAGTGTGGATGTATAAAGTAATGTGTGTGTGTATATATATATCTGGGGGGTGTGTGTGTGTGTACTTGTGTGCTTTTATTTGTATATCTTTATAAGACAAATATTTTTCAGTGTCTATGTTACAAACACATTACTTCAGACACTCGTACAACACATCCTTTTAAAACCAAGACTAGTCTTCTTCATCCTGGTAAATTCTTTTTTAATTCCGTAAGTGAATTGCATACCCTTTATCCATGGAAAGCCCATTCTTGGATATAGGTTTATTTATAACGTCAATAGTAAAAAGGCAAACTGCATTAACTGTTTACCTAAATACTATAATGTATATGCATATAACATACGTACAACCATGTGTGTTTTATAAATAAATACCTATGTGCACATGTATTGGGCACTGAAATGCCTCCAGGGTCTTTTGGTATGGGTGAACTACTTGTGGATACTTGTAAGTTCTTGCTAGTTTGGCATTGATTATGTCCTGCTTCTTAAAGTGGTTTGCAGCTTTAAACTGGTAAATATAATTTTAAAAGGGTGGGACAATGTTTTGAAAATAGTTGGTCAGTGCCTTATCTTGCACAGACGTAACTATGAAAGTACAATCTTACTTATCTTACCATATATTAACTGAATTAAATTTCTTTACATAGGTTTCATGCACCTTGAAGTTGAAAGCGTCACATGACAGCCTTCAACTATAGGTGATTCACAGATAAAGAACGTGAAACTGAGGGATATAAAGGAGATTAGTGGAGAAAAAGTTGTGAAGAGAAGGCAAGTGAGCTGCATTGAACGTGTACTTTCTACACAAAATTAATAATAGCTTGTACAAGAATAGTAGTGTAAGAATGACAGTCTGGAAATTATAAAACTGCCCTCTCTTTGGCAATACTGATTTCTTGTTTCTTTGATGTGTGTTAGCACAGAAGATTAGGTTACTCCTTAAATTACACACAAATAACAATCACTGTCACAACAATCTTGATGTTGTCATCTTTTCCATTACATCGGTTGGCAAGCTACCACTCAAATATCAAAGTACACAGTCATAATGATTATGATTTCAGGCTACTTATTTTCAGTCTGCCTGCTACTCATTTTTTTTACCTCTTGCTTCATTAAATGTACTCATATATACTAAGTATGTTGCTAGTGTAAAATACTAAAATTTCTGATTTCGTAGCATTTGATGTTTGCTTTGCCCAAGTACAATAAAGGAGGAGACCCTAGGGAAGTGTTTAGCTGCATACTGCAAGCCTCCACAAGTAGGAGCCTTCTGAGAACATGAGATGTTAGCCTTTGAGAGCAAAAAGGGCAAATGTGCTTTCACGGAAATCAACATCAAAACTCCTGCTGACTTACATGGAGTCAGGACTTGTAGCCGGAGAGGTCGTGTTCAAATGCAACTCTGGAGCCTACAGTGAGACCACACCTCAAGGGTGAGTGACAGATCCAAAAGACCAGAGCATTAAGTTACCTTCACAGGCTACAGATTAGTTCCATTATATAGAAACAAGAATGTCTATCTATGACGCCTGGTTTAGGATAGGTAGTTATCTTTCGTGACCTGTAGGAAGAAGGAAGAATGGTGACTTTATCTCAAACTACGGATAAGATTTGAATAATTTAAATAGTTTCCTTAGTTACACTCTATTTACCATCAGTCACAGGGCATTAATTCAATCAATATTTAGGCAATTTTAGGTCATCATGGTGTATCTTCCCCCTTTATAATCAGCATTGGCTCATTCAATTGGGTGGGATACTTCAACATATGTTGTAATGACACAGATACACATCTACCCTGATGTGACAGAAGAATCCAAATCATGCAATTTATTATCTAAATAGTCTACTTGAGCTCAGGCATAAGTCATCTACTATGAATTAAGATCATCCTTCTGTAAGGGCCTGAGCAAGGTCTGTGCATAACTTAAGCTCTTTAAGTAATGCCAAAGTGATGCACAGTGGAGAATTTCACCATGAGAAATGGGGTGTCTCTTATATTCTGTCTCTAAACCAGAATATATTAAAAAGTCAGCAGTGATTCACAGTCCATGACTAAGTGGGAATTTGCTCCAGCAACCCTAATTGTGCTCAGTTGCGGACTCTAGATTTTTAGTCTAATGCTTTTAATGTTTTCATTGTCCTTGGCTTTAGCTTTATTAAAAATTGAAATTCAATGAGATTATACTTCATGCTATTGGAGAAAAATCCAATATCATCGTTTGGTTATTTACATCCTATTTTGCTTTTCCATGTCAAAACAGTGAAGTAATACAGTTACCATAATCTCCCTATTTCTACTGGTCCCAGGTATTCCTGCAGAATCTTTCTTCCAATACTAGAACAAGTGTTTATAAAAATGCTCTGTCAAAGGTAAAGCAGAGAATAGACACATCCCTTCTTGCCTCTTATGATGAAAGCTTGCTGACACAGGTCATAAACTTTATAGCATTTATTCCAAACAAAAGCCTGCTATTATGTAGTGGAGGTTATCTGTAACAGAGGAGAGAAAAGAGGAGTGCTAGTTGAGCTTCATTTTGTTACTATTTAGCTGATATTACAGATGTATTTTTTTAAAAAGAGGGCAAGAAAAAAGTGTGGACTTAATCTTGTACAGCTTCTAATCTCTTGCCAAATGAGTTAGCTAGAAGCATTTTATACTGACAAAATATATCTAAACTGTAACCGTTCTGATTTATCTGCTGCTGTCCAGTCTCCCTTGAGAGTAAGAATACTGTAGCCAAATAAAGTTTCGGTTCACATCTATTAATCTTTGTGGACGTACTTCTTTGAGCCTGGGATCTCACTACCTTATGAAATGGTAGCACAGGAGAAACTCACCCAAGTTTATGGGCTGAGGCAAGTAATCAATCAGTGCAAACAACAGTGCCACACAGACAAGATTTAATAAGAAGAATGAATGGAACCAGCTAAGCCCCCAGGGACAGATGAACCTACTTCTCATTTTCTGTTTATTAAAACCATTCATATCAATTTGTCATGTGGAAGCATTTAGTTCATTCAAGCACAAGTGTAATTTTAAAATCCTATTAATAATACTTTAATATATAGACTGTCAAATTCTTTACACACAGGTGATAAGGGGAGTGTCAGCTTAAGATATCTAATTCCAATCTCAGTGCAAGGTTTACTAAACAATGGGTCAAACTCACTTTTTCTGAAGCTAATGTAGTTACAGAAGGCATGAATTTAGGAAAACACATCCATTCACTGCCCTCCAAAGGCCAGATACGAACTTCTCTGAAGTTACTAATTTTTTTTCTTTTTCATCTTATTTTCTGAGATTTGTCTTTCCTTTTGCTCTAACTGGCTGCGAACTGAATTCAAGAAACTTGTAAGAGTTCCTGGAAAACTCAAAAAGCTTTTTTTGTCTCAGGAGTAAGAAGCATCTTGCAAGCTTTTCCATTACTGAGGCAAAAAGATACTCATTTTGGCCAAGAGGCACTTGTATTTCGCATACTCACTGCAGGTCTCCTTATCCAGGCTACCAAAAGGAGCCAAAGACAGACCTGCTTCACTGGGCAGAACTAAGTTGGGCCATTAAGAGCTGTAGTCATTGCTCTTGGGAGAATGCTCTTTGTGATATATTTAATCCAAAAAAGGTAAATTGCTAGGGAGCTAGCCCTGTCACCCTGTTTCTCTGCATCAGTCCTTGTACAAATGTATATACTTTTATGAATTGGAAAGACCACATTTGACTCAGTGCTCTACCTGTCTTTACAGGGAGTTGTGCTTCTGGTCTTGATCCAAAGCTTGCTGACATAGTCTCCTCATTTACTTGAACTACCTATAACTCAGACCCTATATATGTCAGTTGAAGAATATGACAAATGTCTGTTTGTGGACTTAGGGAGTGTAATTGCCAAAGAGCAAGTTGAGATGCAAAACAGAAGTCTTCCTGGTGTGGCCTTGGCTTTGCCTTACCCTCTTACATTCATCACCAATAAGCCAGACACTTAGCCTTAGCATAACATCCATCTTCACATATATAATTAGTATCACACCTACAGGCTCTGTTTCTTTTAAATAATCCTTTGATGAACACTAGAGATATTACGCGTGTTATTAGAAGGAGATGGTGCTTAGAAGAAGCAAAAAATTCTATGCTTCCTGACTGCTTTGTTCTTGTGAATTATCGCATAGCAGAAAAAGAAAACAAAACCTTTTCTCTCTTCCAAAAGAATATATAAAATGTTGCTACAGATTTGGTGGAACTGTTTCAGGCTCAAGTAGTTACTAATAATCTAAGGCAGGAAGGAGAGGAAAGGCAACCTCAAACTCAAACTCTTCAATAAACTCATGGTTCAGGAATAGCTTAACACATAACAGCCTATAAACCTCAAGGCTGGGAATTGAAACAACAGCTTGATATGAAGTGACCAGACCAGACCTCCCTCCTTAAACCAAGAGACTACAGTACCTGGTAAAGTTTTATAGCTCTAACAAGATCTTTAACAAACTAAAGCCATTGGAACTATGACTTTGTTCTTTCTATTGAAGCTGCCCACCTTCCCATTCCTATCCAGCAATGCTACTGCCCAAAGGATGGTTTTAATTCAGGTACAAAGCTTGTTATTCATACAATAAACCTTTCAAAGAAGAATTTAGGCTTATTGGAGTTATTTAATTGTTGTAGAAGCTCCGCTATAATAAATACAGACTTCTGTCATTTTTATCTCTTTATTATAATTGACTAAATCTATTAGAATATATTCATAGCTGAGGAAAGACTGGGATCCCTGTGACTGAACTTATATTTGCATTATTTATGTAGCAACAAGAACTAGATGAGGCAAAGAAATAAGATCCTTGATCATAATTTCCTTTGATCATCTCTCCCTTCCCCCACCACTTATGCAGTACATACCATAGAGGTATTTTTGTTCCTAACTGGAGTTCCACATATCAGTTCCAGGAATACTGCACCAAAATTTACTCAACATTTGAAGGTACATTGGGTTGCTATGAGGCTTTTCTGTAGGATTTTGGATCTTTTTGACTGTGGCAACACTAGTACCAAATACAATGGCCTGGTTCCCATTGCTGAGCAGACACACCTGCAGTGTGAGCTATCCTGTGCTGCCTTCCTGCCCAGTAA
Source organism: Pterocles gutturalis (assembly GCF_000699245.1). NCBI lineage: Eukaryota > Metazoa > Chordata > Aves > Pterocliformes > Pteroclidae > Pterocles > Pterocles gutturalis. The sequence continues at coordinate 15,775 of NW_010102879.1, forward strand.
ACAGGTAGTCAATATGCAGTGCAAGCATGAGAAGGAAACACAAATTATGTAAATACTTCTTCACCAGAAATCAATCTAAAGTGTTCACGTAGAAGAGATCTGGACCAGCAGCAGTTCAGTCTGCTCTCACAGATACACCAGCTCTCAGCAGGAAATCCAGGTTCTATCTGCTTTTGCTCTCTCAGCTAGGCAGATGTGCCCATGCAGTACCTCCTATAGTGCTGTGGATGTTCACTAATTTTATTTCTTTTCTTCCTCTGAGAACCTTCTGTTTTCTGTGGACTTTCACTGTTTGAATTCCCAGCCAAAGAAAGATGCCCACCAGAACACAGGCAATGGTCCAAGAGAGTCCCTTTGCATACAAATGTGAGACAGACACAACAGGCATTTTCCTTCATTTTCAGTTTAAGTTTCAGCTTTAAATTACATTCCATAAACTGTCTTTCCACTCTGTTCCAGATAGCTCTTGGTTTTAGTATGAGGCTAAAGTAACAAATTGGTACCGAGACTTTACATACTTAAAGGGAAAGGGAAGACACTTTTCTACACATAACAGGATGTAAACCATGTCAGTGAGCAGAAAGAAAATGCTAGGAAAATCCTTTCCTATCATGTGTATGGAGATTTGGGTTTAGTTCTCGATAGTCTGCATTTTGAATTGATCGTCAGGTTTGGCATGTGCCCTTCTACTGCTTACACAGGAGCCTAAGAATCAAACCACAGTCCTGAGGATGTCGCACTTGAAATCACATCCACATTTGTTAGGGAGCTTTCATGGTCCAGGTGTAAAATCTCCAATAAACATCCGACATAACTCAAACAGAGAAAACCACCCCCTAGTTTGACAAGCTGCTAACTACAAGGCCACAAAGTACAAAGAAGCAGTTTCTGACATCAAGGCGCATGGTATTCTTAACTGACACTCATAAAACTGAAATTAGTCAAAATACATTCTGCACCAAGGCTTGGAGCTGTGTTTACTGCACACTGAGTAAAAATCCCCACAAAGGAGAAAGTTCCAGTTGCTGACACTAAACTTGGAAATTACATTCCCGAAATATCCTCACTGCAGGTTTAAATCTTACTTAATGCACTTTGGAAGGCTTTTCACTGACTTTAGTGGTTATTCTCAAAAAAGTAAAACAAACTTTACCCACCAAAACCATAGAAAATAACACTATTCAGGACAAAAAAAAAAAAAAACAACGGAATTTTTTAGGGTGTTGCTGCTCATTAAAACTGCAGGACTCACAAATAACTTTAGTAGAATAAGTAGTGAAAATCTATACTAATACTAGAGCACTTGCACGTAGCTGAATATTTGTTCATGATGACTAGGAAAATACACTTTCCAATGATGAGTTGTCTTCACATTTTCCATAATACATCCCAACCATAAATGACATATTGCTATGAGATGCTAAATCTCTTATGTAATGTCTTATTTACACTGTAGCTGGTTTCCTAGAGTGTAATGTTTTGCATTTCATGACTTGTAAATTTAGCAGACTTTCTTTTCTAAGATAAATTATTATAAACAACATGGAATCTTTTACCTCCAATCATCTCCAACTCCTTCTAAAAAACTGTGTTTCCTTGATGACTGCATTAGTGAAAAAAACATGTCTGCCAACCCAAATGTTTATATTTCCACTGAAACTCATGTTACGGTGCTGGAAAAGTGCAATAGAAAATCAAAGCTTAAAAAGACAAAAAATTAGAAGCCAGGAGAACCTGAGGATAAGAATAGGGACTTCCAGCCACCATTGTTGTACAGTGCAGACAAGTACAGTGATAATAACTGTCATAATCAGTGGCTTCTCTGGCTAGCCTGAAATTCTGTTTCTGTATTGTGAGTCTCTGACCCTAGAAATGGAGCAGACAACATGCGTGCAGCAGGCTGCGCTGTGGAAATGCATACACTCTTTTACATTCAAGTTCAAATTGCAAGCAGTTAATGAACGATGTGTTAATGCATGGCAGTTGCTGATTACAGAATTTAAGAGTTGAGTCTGGTGGTTTATAACCATAGCTTATTAATGTCTAAAGGGAGTCTATTTATTTGTTGTCCCTTCCCTACAATTTCCAAGCTCAGAAACAGAAATGCTGTCTGGCAGACTGTCTTGAAAACTCTTAGTGAGAATAAAGTCTCATTACTTGAACTTTCATTGGGAGAACCAGAAATGAATGAAATTCTCTTTCCATATGTATAACAATGTCGACACAGATAAGACTTCAAAAACCATTAACCATGTCCAGATCCAAAATGAAGGTTTTTCTTTTCCTGTAACTTACCAAGTTATGTAATTTCATTGCAACAGATGCATTTTAATTTCATGACTCTACTGTACTTTATTACACTAGTCCAAAGGAAGAGAGGAGAGAGAATATCTAGAAGTCAACTGTGAGAGAACAGTGATGGTGAGGAATATGGAAATAATGTTATTTGCAAATAGCAACATTATTACCTTTGCACAATTAGTTGTATATATACAAAAATGAAAATATAAACACACTCCTTGAATTGTATCCTTTTGCATTTATGTTATTTGAAGTTTGCATATTTTTTTTTCTGGGTTGGATACTTTAATCTATCTGAATGGTAGCCCATGGACCTCTTTTCATGGTATATATTCAAACACAAGACTGCTGCAGTTCAGACCATCATATTAACATCTTGCCAACATAAAGCTAAATACAAATGTCACGATAGCACTATAAGGTTTTATAACACTTAGAAAAAAGTATTCATTTCCTTACAAAGTCTCCTGATACAACCAGTTTTGGTAAGGTAAAAGGTGGAGGGGTGAAGCAGTGTGCCAGTAAAAGTTTGTTTTCTTCTGCCAAGGCAACTGCTGTTTTCAAGGCAGATTCAATTAAAGGCAGTGGATGTTACCTTGAGGAACTACTTTGTTTACATTTCAAAGGCCTAGTTTTCTTGTTAGACTGATACTGTTTCATGCAGCGCCTTAATGAAAAGCATTTGTTTGGTATTATACCTCAACAGCAAATTAGATTCTCCCAAGACAGTTTGACTATGTGAGAAAGCCTTTGTGGCTGCCCAGACTTCTGTGGTGTCATTAAGATAATGACCCTTACATCTGCCCTTTCAAATGCTGTTCTCAGGGAAAACATAAAAATTATTCAGATCTATTACAAATTTAGAGGGTTTATCACCCCAACTGCATTTAGGTAACTTATTTTCTCCCTGAATTGCTGAAATCAACTTGAAATAAATTACAATAGTGAGCAGTTTGGAAGTTTTTCTTACTGACTTCAATCAATGTCCCTTTCAGACTCTGGCAGTGTCCGATTATAGCAAGCCGCAGTGGCAGCTTTTTTCAGAGCGTTTTGGAAGGGTTCTCACTATATGGAGAAATTAAAATGATGGAAAAAGTGGCATGGAAAATTACTGCAACCATGTTAGATATTTCCTGCCTCCTGCTTCTCTTGTACCGTCATTAAAAGAAAAAAAAAAAAAAAAAGGCAGTCTCTGCCTCTACCTACTGAATATTTCCACTAGCGATGGCTAGAAATGAAAGTAAAAGTCTACCTGTAAGTTACAGTCAAAGAATCTTTGTGCTAAGGTCCAGAGAAAGGTACAAGAACTCCACTTCGTTTGAGGAGCAAACTCTGCTGTAGTGCAAAATAGCTATAAAGTGGTTATAGATATGGAAGCTGGTGAGCCAATGTTCTAACACTCATCACTTTAGTAGCTAGCATATGTTAGAAAATTACAATTTATGTGGTGAGAGATCTATGCAGTGAATCCTGTTCTGGAGTACATGCCAATCAAAAATCCCTTCAGCTAAATGATCAGCTAAATTCTAAAAGCCGTGTTATCTTTTCTGTTATTCCTGTTGTGCTACTGCAGTCAAGTTTGGGCTGCGCCCTGAATGAAGGGTGGAAGATTCGTCCCAATGCTACAAATATATTTAGAAGAAAACACCATAATTAAGATCTATTTATAGTCACACCTCAAAACACTTCGGAACTATTTGTCACATACAGAAACTGAGCACATTGAGTCACTTGCCAACTTTAGTCACTCGGCCTGCTAAACAAGGTAATTTTCGCTTTGCCAAAGAAAGCTAGAAACACTCTATCCTCAACCAGAAGAGCTTGAATGACAAGTGCCTCATATTAGGAATTCCTTGTGTTCAATCAGCTACCCTTGATGTGAGATAAAGAGAGTTGATGAAAACAGACAGAACCCAGTTTCAGTCTTCTCTTGGGAAGAGTGAAGACCTTTTTTACATAGGGACAAATTCATTCCTGGCATAAGGCTTTTTACTTCAGTGGAATTATACCAAGGATAAAAACAGGTCATCTTGTTTTGTACTACATGCTTCACATCAATGATGAAATAAACTGGGTCTCAAAGGAGAGGTGAAAAAAGTCGGCACTCATGCTTTGTTGTGATTTCTTTTAAACTACAAAACCTTTTAACGCTTAGTTTTTTAAAATATATTAGTTTGATTTATCATTGACTTGTGCAACACTTGGTACAATGACAACTAAAAGCTTTTCATGGAAAATAAAACACTACATTCTGAAACAATCCAGACCCAGCAAAGTATTTGTATCACAGCCCTCACAAAGAAATCAGAAATCACCTGCTTTAAGTATCCAACTGGAAGAAAAAAAAAAAAAAAGAAAAAAAAGAAAATAAAAAGAAAAAAAAAGAACAAAGGCTTTCTGATTATTCTGGATATCTCCATTTTTGTATACTCGATTTGTGGTGCTTTACTGAATCCTGATTCTCAGAAAAATGTTGGGTACCTGTTTACTGAGAATTAGGCATATCACACTAGGCATCCAAAGACAGTTTATGGGAAGATTCAAGGAGAACAAGCATAGATGAATACTTACTTTATTTTATTATTCTATGCTGGTCTGAACTATAGTTTTTGTAACCTGAACATCTCTTTTGTATTATTCTGAATGTATTTATAGTATTCTATAGTAACGGTTGCAAACGCTGCAGTCACACTATCATGCAGAGTCGGCTATATTGCTTTGATCATCCTATTATTTGGGTTATTTTACGACAGATTTAAATGGCTGAGAACTGCACAGAGATGACTCAATTGTATCATTAACCATGAACAGCAACTACGTGTTAACAATCTGTAACTACCCCTGAACAATGTAAACAGGAAGCCTGGTGCTGGAAATTCATTTTGAGGATTTCCACTGTTCTTGCAGATAATGTTTCAATTATCCTAGGTCACAAGTAGAGTCACAAATTAAAAAATGTCTTCACAAAGTGCCAGCTAGGAGTTTTAACTGTTGCTGAACCAAAAGAATAGACATTTTCAGCAGTTCTTACAGAGATTTTATGTCACTACATTCAACACAACTATATGAAAAGAGTCACAGCATTTTAATTCAGTTTTATCATCCAGTGGTATGTCTGACATAACATGTATGATACCCATGATGCATTTTTATGATTAAAAAGTTAATCTCTACTAAATATTAGCAAGAGCATTATGTAAATTAAAATTAATTTTAGACTTAAAAAATGATCCTCTCCAAATCTAGGTGGTCATGAGCTATTCTTGTAGTGACCACACATCTACTAGAAAGCTTTCATTCTGCTTTGGGGATTGGACAGAAATTTGGCCACTGAGACAATCAGAATTTTAAAATGTGAAGAGAAATGGAGATAACTAGGGCTTACATGGCATATATTCAGAAAAAAAGATGGAATTTTTATTAGATGGGAAAGCAGTTTCAAATCCAATCCAGAATCAAAGCACATGGATTTGATCATGGTTTCTTTGTCCATGTACAAAACACACTCAAACCACATCGAAAGTGCATCCTGGTTTGTTCATCATCCAGAATGAAGCAGTATATACCACATCTTCCCAGCATTTGCACCTGGGTTCCTAATTCATGGAAGCTGGGTCATAGGTTGAGGGGACAGCAAGTGACATAGCTGGGACATGGCTAGAATGCCCCTGTTGTGACAAACTGCTCATCAAAATAATTCATAGGAAATAAAAATCAGTTAGTTGTTAAAAAAGCAAGCAAACAAACAAAATGTGTAGAATACTTCAAAATCTTAAGTACTTTCTTGAATGTGGTTATAAATGTAAAAATTTTGGTTCTCTATTTCCATGACTTCAGAGTGAAGTGACCATGTGAATGAAATGCTGTGTGAAAAATCCTCTCCACCACCCAGTTCATGCAGCAGACTAAGAATATGCCCTAAACTTTTCTATAATAAGAATGTTCTGGAAGAAAATAAGAAAATTTAAATCTCAAATTCTGAATATTTATGTAATGAAAAGTGCTATGTATTTGCAGGTTTGGGGGGTCTGGTTCATTTGGGGGTTTTTTTTGTTTGTTTCTTTTGTTGCTGTTTTGGTTTTTCCCAAAAAACTTCACATTAGTTCCTGGGAACAGAGTTATTTAAAGTAATCTTCAGAAACTCCCATGACATCATCTAAGATCCAACATTTCTACTTGGAAAAGAAATATTTGAAACCCACAGCAGAAGAGTACAAATTTATAACTGCAGATTCCAGCATGCATTTTGTGGAACATGGAAGCGGACAAGGACACAAGTCATATTCATGACAGCAAGGAAGATATTGCTGCAGAAAAAAACAACCACCTTATAATTTCAGAATCCCTCTAAAAAGTTACTATATTTTCAATACACTGTCAAAATATTGCATTTGATTGTTTGGAAATTGGTCTTCAAATACATATAAACATTATTATTTTAGGATATCTTTGCATTTTTTATCTTTAGTGAAATTTCCAGACTCTTGGTGCCTCAGAGGACAGAAATACAAATAGAAATAAGTATCAACATCAGAACAACAGAAAAAGATTTGACCAGTGGTCCGGCTCTCAGAGGGGAGCCAGGAGCCCTTTTCTCACTGGGAAAAGGAAGTCTCCCACTCCTGCAATAGATCACAGACTGCCAGGGTGACTCTTGCTGAAGGCTTTTCACAGGGTTTGCTTCAGCTATCAGAGAGCAACAGTCAGCCCTGCCCTTATCTGACAAGTTCCATTGATTCCTCTCTATTCACATTCCTGCAGACCTCCAATGTCCCTAAAATCTGCCTCATTCCACCCACAAAAATCTTTCCTCAAACCTAACTCATCCCTCAAGGTTCTCACCTGACTTATTCTTGGGGATCACCTGCACCCCCACAGCTTCCTCAGACCTCCACCAAGCTTTTCCAGCTTCCTTGCCTGACTCTTCCCAGACATCTCTTCTTTCTGTTCCCTACGATGTAATTTCCCACTGCCACAAAATGTAATTGCATTTATTTTGCTGAGAAGCCTCGAGTCAGTTAAGTACATTTAGATCCATTTCCAAATACTGTGTTTGGGGGTTCGGTAATCACAGCGAGATATCCATTTAAAGGCCTTGGTATGTCTATTGACTTTACCGACTTTGAACAGAAGTTTTAGTGACCTAAAGCAACCAAGAGAACCAATTTTCTACTGCATGTTCCAGCCAGTGTGATATAATATACAGAGCAGAACAAATTTTGTCAATAATTATATTGGATTTTACTGAAAAGCAACCTCTATATAAACAACAGAGCAAATCAAATGAAAACACAGTAATCTGAACAAATGTTTTCAGTACTAGAAAGTGTAAGGTGAGCAAATTGCTGCCCCAAGGACAAGGTGAAAATCCCTAGCCGCCCTTTCCAAAGCAAACAAATAGCAGTGAACTGTAATTTGATGCTCATTTTCACCAAGTGAAAACATTTTGTCAGCCACCTTTTTTTCTGAGGTTGCCTTAACATTGTTTTCTTGTAATGTGATGCTAACAAGCACGCTGGGGTAACTATCTTAATGACTCTCGGAGGAAGGCGGTTGATCAACAAGTATCCTAACAAGGCTGAATTACGCTGAGCTTCAGCGCTCACCTTGCTCAAAGATTCTCAAACAACTTAATAATTATTGAGTTGGATACATTTTACTGCTCTTTGGCCATGACACTCATTTTACATATTGATCAAATGTGCTATTTTTCAAAAGCATCTGTTTCAAAACCAGCAAATTGTTCGGTCTTTAAGAACTCTGTGGAAGCTACAGGTTTTCAGTGACTGAGGATGTTTCTCCCCAGATACCTCAAATTTCAAAGCACCAAAAACTGAGGACTTTTAAAAAAAGCTGGACATGATTGATTTCTTGAAAATCACATACAAATCAATGATACAACTAGAAGCAGAATCCAGAACTTTTAAAATTTACTACTTTGTACCATCCAGGTTAGTAGTGACCAACCAAGACAGACTGCAAATTTGTGTGCTGAGAACTGACTATGATATGGATTTATTTTTAAATGGGCTTACAAACAAAGCAAAGGACCACCAAAGCTTGTACTGAAGTTATGGGGTTTTTATGCTCTGATGAAGAAACTATTTCACTTTGATTTCAGAGTTTCTTTATAGCTTTTGAGTGACAAGCAGCCCTTTACATTATTAATAAGTGTTTTGAATTTAAAGTCTTTAAACCAAAAATTTTTTTGGGGGGTAGCTTTGAAAAACCTAGAAATAAAGCAACTCAACATAACACATATAAGATAAAGCTTTTTCTCATACTGAACTTTGGTTTAATGTATCAGAGTCATGATTTTAATTACGAATTCTATCTAATGTTGAAATAAATGCCAAGGATGATGACTAGAGGAGATCTGTCTTTAAAAATCTCCCATCAAATAAAGTGGAAGGTAAAATTCACAAGCATGTGCCAGGAGGGATCACTTCATCATCTCAAACAAAATTCAGTACTGTACAAAGGGTAAGTCCAGAGCCTGAGCACTGAGCAGTGGAGAGGAATAGCAAACTTCAGCCTAAGCAGCTCAAGCTCTGATTCGTGAGTGAGAGCCGCCTGTCTTCCACCAGTGACTGTGGAAGGCGTGGAGCAATTCCAGTCTTCCAAGCTAAAATTAGCCTTTGAAAAAAAGCCACTTTAAGAACCTGGTCCAGTGTCCAGCGCCAGCGGAAAAGCTCTTCTTGAACTGCACAGAATCAAATTACTGTACAAGGACTAAGTGATGATGCATCTGGCCCTAGGGAATTCCTCTAGATCTGCTGCTATTTTCTCTTATTGATCTGAATCCCTTTACTCATTAAGTAGACAGACTTAGGGCAGCGAAGAGTTTTCTTTTTCCCCTAGGTCACAAAGCAGCAACAGATCTACTTCTGCTGCAGCCTCTGAACACAGCACAAAATTCAAGCAGCTATATTGGTTCAGAATTAAGGTCCATCCAGCCCAGTATCCCATTCATCTCTGTTTAAGTGACTCACCCTAGGCACAGCCAACAGCATATGCACACACTGATCTGCAAGCAAAGCAGATCAGGTTAAGCAAACGAAACAGAATTCTGTGGTCCAGGATAAAGAACATCAGATTACCAGTGAAGCAACACACAGTTACAGTAGAAATGTCTCTAGGAGAGCAGGAGAGCTGGGAAGGTTAGCCAGCTAACTAACAGGCTGGAGAAAGGGGTAATAGGAGGCAGCTCTATGAAGTAAAAAGAGAGAATGGGAGGATAAAATTGAAAGCTGGGGGTGGGAAGTGGAGTTTTGGAAAAGTTAATTAAGAATGCTCAAGGGCCAAGTGTGTTTCAAATGGCTTTGTATAGGTGAATAGAGAGATAACTGAGGTTGATGTGGAAGCAGTCCCCACTCTTTCTTCCATAGTCTTGGCTGCTGCCATCAAATGCTTTCCTGGGAAGGAAAGAGAAAGGAAGGGGATGAGCCTACTTCTGTCGCAAGGAGGGAGAGGGTGTGAGGTGGAACCAAAAGCCCTTACTAGTGGTGTTTTTACTCCTGCAGCTGCTAAAAGATGGGGATGACAACTGCTATTCCTGCTGCAGAGATGGCCTCTTGATCACTCTCCTCCTCAAACACTATCAACTCCTCTATATACACCTAATTTGACAGATTTGCTTGCAGCAAAAGTAATAGAAAAGAGGAAACAAATGGTGCTTGAGCAGCTGGTCTCCTCTTGCCCAAGGGAGCCAATCTGCCACCCGCCACTTTGTGTTCTGCATATGCCCCCTGCATTCACCCTCCTGCATTCAGACGCTGATTCACCGGCGTGACATACTTGATACAAGCGCACACACAAAACATACGTGTAAAATGAACAGAGGTGTCTTAAGTGTTATGAAGAGGAGCTTTTCAATAACCGTCTTACATAAAATACAGAGATTATGTCATCCATCAAACCAGCAACAAACTTTGGGAGAGGACCCACGTTTCCCAAACACTCCTTATCACCCGATGTGTGATCATCCAGTATGATACTCCATCAGTGAAGTTCACATACATTTTCTGTTTTCATAAGATATTTCTACTTGAAAAACAACTGCAGGCTGTCATTTTCATTTATGGTTTCACCCTGAAACTTCTTCTGTATGTGCCTCAAAGTTTGTAAGTCATTTGCATGCCAGCAGAAGTGTGAGTAGCAACCAAATGTCACATTTGCTTTCGCAATGATTACCAGTAAAAGCCGAGTTTCTTGACTTCACTCAAGCAATACATACCAGCAACAGCATCATACATGTTCAAACCATAGATCAGTCAGGTACAGGACTGGCATTTGACATACAGGAAGTTTACATTTTGGTAACATAAAATCTTAATGTATGGTAATAAATACACTGGGAAGGATTTAATCATATGCTTTGTTTCATCATAAATAGACAGCAAGCAGTGAATTAAACATATCTCTCTTTCTCTTCTCACATGATGAGTCTCTTAATAGTTACAGAATATTTCACCTTTCATAACGCAAGGAGTTTTTAAAGTACATTTTAACTTAAAAGAGCTTCGGTGTTTTTGCAGGGTTTATACTGATTGATCTGCAGTAATCTATCTAGAGTTCTTTGCCTTGATGAGAGATATTTGAAGTGGTCCTTACTGTATTCTGATGCTTCACCCATTGCATAAAAAGCTACTTCTGAAAAAGCCCATGATGTACTGGGTAAAACATCAAGAGCAATTAAATTTAGCAAAATTATTCAGAAGAAGCCCAAGATCAAATAAACATTGCTTTTCCACGGCAGAGGGGAACAGTCTCTTACTTTTTGCCTAACAACAAGGTACTGACAGCGGTGTTTCAAGCAGGATGGGGCCAGGCTTTCATCTCAGCAGGGGGGCTTGTGTTAACCACAACTGCAAGCTGTCTTAAAACCCACAGGTCAAGCAGGTATTTTTAGTTCTATTTTGAAGAACGTAGAAAGATACTTTCTCTCATTACAACAGCAGAACTATTTATTTTGGGACAGGAAGGGAGGAGGGACTGCAGACAGATATAGTATTGAGATAAAATAAAAGAGACATTCAATATCTATCCATTAAGAAAAAATAGAACACTTACTGTGTGACAGAATCCCTCCCACCCACTTTAATGGCTATATCCCTCATAAAAATTAATAGGTAAGAACTAAAAACTAATGTTCCACGGCAGCTGTCCTAAACATTACAGTAACACTTCAAATCTCACAATTGTTGCACATCATTCCAGTAGTCATTGAAAGAAATTAATCAGATTAATTCAAATTTGAAATACTGCCAGGGTGAAAACAAGCTATTGTTTAATCCAACAAAGATAAAGAAAAAAATGTGAATGGAGTCACATTAATTCTTGGAAGTATCAGGCTTTTACTGTAGATATGTATGATTCAGGCTTTTTAAGTCAGCCCTTAATGACCAAGAAAGAATTGATTCCACTGCCCTAAATAGTGGTCAGCAGCTCCTGTTCTTCCAAAATTATAGTCAAAATAGACAAAACACATAAATTATAAAAACACATATATCATTTCAGTGTATATCACTGTGTGATGCAGCAGATAGCGAGTTAGATTTTCAAGGTTTTCTGATGCAGTCAATATATAGAGAAAAAACAAGAAGGAAAGAAAAATGAAAACAAAGGAAAGTGATACAGCAGAAGGAAGACTGGGAGAGGTGTCTGAAGCTCAAGTGACAAAACAATGAAGGAGAAGAGGTGGGCTGAGGATAGCACAAACAGACAGTCACTGCCAGACAGATGAAATCCTGCCATGACTGCAGACATCTTTCAGCGTGGACTGGCTGGACTATGCGCTTGCCTTCTCTCCATAGTTTTACCCCAAGGCCAAAGAGCAGTGGGACACAGAGGCACCACCTGTTTCCTCGGTTTCTCCCTTGCAAAGGTCTGAATGCAAAGGATTCTGGTGAAAGCTGAATATAGCTGGAAATAGCCTGCATGTGGCTATGGCCCCAAGCCTGCAGAAGTTGCGCACACGAGATTCCCACCAACTTGGATGGGAATTTTGTGCATGATCGTTTCAGTGTCTGACCACAAAAGCCATAATTGGAATCAAAACATCAACAGAATTGTTAAATATCCAGAACCTTGGCAACAAGATAATACAGTTTAACTTGGGATGAATACATGACATCTACATCTATATATTATTTTATGTGATCCTGGGCATTTTAGTTCATTTTTATTTACTGCATAGAAAGAATAAATTAAAAGTTGCCCTTAATGGTGGTAGTAAGAATATTACAAACACATATTTCAAATCAAAGCAAATCGCCCCCCAACACCCACTCACCCACAAAAAATTATTTTTAAAAGTACAGTGCAAACCACAACTTTTTCCTTGTATTTATTGTAAAAGCTTTCTTTCCCTTAATGTTTGATCTATCTATAAAAGGGAAAAGTGTTTTGTTAGTAAGCCTCAACTTTTGGCAGCCAACAAAGTGACTAAATTTCCTACAAATAATTTCAGTTACTAAGTTGTTTACCGATGTGGTTATTTCCCATAATCCCCCTGGGAAGATATAATGTCCCTGTACAGATGTTCAATGTTATAATTGGGCAGCATTCAGCAGAAATGTAATCAGTGACACAACACTTTAACAATAAAAGAAAATGAAATAGACATCACAAGGGACTCCCGTTTCAAAGCAAACCTTCAAGGATCTGAACAGGAAGCACATTTTCCATATTACAAGTTCTCATTTAAATTACAAAAGTACATTGACATTTATTTCCTGAACACATGAGTTTATCACTGGTTTAGTAATGAGTATCAATGGCAACTGAAATCATTGTTCCTTTCATACTGAGCTTCTTTTGATAAATGCCTTTCCTTTACTTATATTCTCATAGATTGCTTTTATTCTGACTACAACATCCAACATTTTGCATAAATTGACATTTTCATTTTATTAAATATAGATGCTGCAATAGATACTAGGAAGATATTTTTTTACTGTGAGGGTGGTGAGGCAGTGGCGCAGGTTGCCCAGAGAAGCTGTGGATGCCTCATCCCTGGAGGGGTTCAAGGCCAGGCTGGATGAGGCTTTGAGCAACCTGGGCTAGTGGGAGGTGTCCCTGCCCATGGTAGGGGAGTGGAACTAGATGATCTTTAGGGTCCCTTCCAACCCAAAACGTTCTATGATTCTATGATATGTTTTTCCAGGACAGCATGAACAATCAGTTTCAGCCTGGACTTGTGCCAAATGCTACTTTTCAGTCAATCCAGGTGTAACTGAGTGCCTGATCTCATGGTCTCAAGAGACCAAAGGGAAATAGCAGTGGTGGCTGCACTATTCCCATGTTTGCTGTTGGCTACAGAAGCACCTCAGACTCGGGAACTGTGCTGAAATGTCTTTCTGTGCTTGAATGATTATGTTCATGTAAGTGGAACCATCTCAGCAAGACATACAGGTGACAGTTGGTTTCTTCTGGCTACTGTGAGACCACCCACTCAGAAATCCCAGGCTCCCCAGGGACATCTTCTCCATGAACCATCTCACTAATAACCACCCGCACAGAGAGCTAATGTAAGCAGTATTGTGTAAGACGGTAAAAGCGATCCCACAAACTAATATCAAGGGAAAAGATCTAGAGGTATGTTTAAAAAGTTATGAATGCAAATTCTGTTCTCAGGTACGCACAGAGTAAATCCTACTGCCTTTATACAGGTAAGAACTCAGAGAAATTAAGAAACAGAGCAAAATTCATCTCTATTCCATCAGCTTCATCCAGAAAACAAGTAAAACTGGCTTTTCTACATTCTCTCCCAGAATTTATACTATGATGATCCCTGTCCCAATCAGTAGCAGATTAGCCAGAAGTGTATTTAACCAGTTACCACAGGTATTCTACAGGGAAGCTTTGGGGCACATTAAGGTAGATGCTGCAACCAGGGATACCCATGCCATGCATGGCATAATCCTTTGCCATTTGAGACTGATGAGATACACTGATTAAGTAACTCAATATTTAGTAAAATAACACCCAATTTCTGTCAGATGCCATGCAAAACCAGTACTGTCTCACTTCTTATACCCTTCGTACAGAAGTACACAATTTCAGAATCTCAGTGGAACATTCAGGAGGATGATCCTCAGATGGACTCACCTCAGCTGGAGAAGGTTTTGCATTTGGCTGCAGAACAAACAAACAAATCTAGTTTAGTGCACAAAAGAAAACTTTGAAGTAACTGTCTGATGCAGTCTGAGGTACAATGTGCTAAAGAAGTCTCAAATGAAGAATTGCAGGAGTCCATACCTGAGGGGGAAGGGAGGGAGTATAAACTGGAGCAACGAATTCACACAGTACATTTTCCTTTAAAGCATCATGTACATTTGCCAGCCTTGAAGGTATAATTTGCAGTTTTGCCATAAACATTTTGGTAATGTAGTGGAAAAATACCAGTATCCAGTCTAGATCACAGCTAACATGATTTGCTGCTGTATTGATTGAGCTGCGGCTATGGTCTGTCACCCTAGAGGAAGCCTCTACCATGACAAAAGGGTTTTAATAAAATGTTCCTAGGTAACGTGATACATCCCACAATTACCACCACCTCAATGGTACTTCTCAGCTGCTGTAACTATTTTCTCCAGAATTAGAAGAATTTCCGGAGCTACTTCTGGCCTTATCTATGTTTTGTCCTTCTGGAAGTGGCTAACCAAGCAAAATGCTAATAAAAATTACATATTTATCAGATGAAGCAGCATATGTAGGAGAAAGAACTCTTTTCATCTCCAGAATTTCAGTCACCAAACTAACACCCTTCTGCTGCTCCACTCCTACAGAGTAACAACAGAACAAAAAAACTAAACCAAACTCCTATCCTATCTTTGCCTGACAGAGCTTTGACCCTTCCAAAGGAGACATTCCTGAAATTTTATGAAGTCCAAATTTGTTTTTGTTATTACTCTTATGTGGAAGTCGCACAAATGCCAAGGATGGTGGTTTGAAAAAGCTCTGAGAGAAATAACGTTACATACACACACACGACCTCTAATGACAGGGAAGCAATAAATGCAGTACTGTAGCCACCTCCTCTGCCCTCCTCAACTCAAGCCACCTTCAGACTTTGGTGCTTTCTTAAGCTCCTGCTGTTCTGACTGTGTCTTTTCCCACCTTCTCCAATCCTTTTGCTCAGTTGCATTTTGCTCTGCACTAAAATAAAATACTTTGTTCAAGGCTCCATACAAGTGAGAGCAAAATTACATCTCTTACTTCGTTTTTTTCTTCGGCTTCTCAATCTCTCTCCTGAAGGTTCCTTTAATCTCTATTCAGTCTCCATGCCTTCTCCCCTGCTAAATTCTTAGGCTGACAGTAGGGTCAGAGTTTTGCCACCTCCTGTTCCTCTTTCCTGTACAAAAACAATCTACAGACCCTGCAGTGTTCTCCATATCCAGTGACCATATTTTCCTCTCCTTTTAACTCTTGGCATAGTTTTCATAAACTTTGTTTTTAGTGACACGAGGCTACTTCAGCACCAACAACTGTATGCTTCCAGTTCCTCCATTTGGGACTAGAAACTGCTATTTCAGGCATACTGGTGTGCGACATTTGTGTGACGGTGAGTCAGAGCTGGTTGCTGAGGAGGAAGTTGCTCCATATGAAACCAAAATAAATACTACAAATCCAGAATGCTGAGAGGAAAGGAAAGAAAAAAAAGGAAAATGGCAGTGGGAAAAGGTGAAAAATGATAAACAGGAAAAATGGATCAATTTTTAATGGAGGTTCTGATAATGAACAGATCCTACATCCATTACCTACTCCTAACTAAAAGAGCTGACCTTACACCGAAAATCTTTAAAGTTTGAAGTAAAAAGAGATGGAAAGGGGAAAACGGGACAGCACTTTCAGGAAAGCAGTTATAAAAATCTGTTTTTCTGAGGTAACACCTATACGTACAAGATACTGAGCTATCCTGTGAATTCAACAGTGGAATTTCCAAAATCAGTGAACACTTTTTAGAAGTTACATTGCTTTGCCTATTTTGTAATGAATCAGGTCTCAGTTTGTTCATGTACTTCAGCATCTCAACAGGAACACAGCAGCTAGAAATAAGGAATTCCAAGAGCCTACCCCACTGATTCTTCTGCCATAATCCACAAACTCAGATTCTGCATTTAGATCCTTTAAAATAAACTATCAAGGGCAAGGGAAAGTGTTGAAAACAGCTTCAGAAAGTTATCTTAAATCCTCTAACATACCATAATGTATGTACATCTGTGCTGGCTCTAGCAGATGTTGGAAAGTTTTGCTTTTTTATTTTTTTTTTTAAGTGAAAAAAGAGACAACCAGGCCTCTAACAGACCCTCTTTGATCTCACCTGGGAGGAAAGTTATAATCTGTCCCTGAGAATCTCTACAGTTCAGGCTTAAAAGACAAAAGAGAGCAGAATGTGAAAAGAACAGGAAGCAGCACATAAAATAAAGCAAATGGGCTTTGAAACGCAGCCTGGTTCCCAGGAATGGCACTGTGTCTAGTTATGTCCTTGGAAGGTTGTGTTTTTTAAAAAAGCTGTCTCAGAGATGTGCCAAACCACTTGCTTTTGATTTGGGTGTCAGCAAACGGGACATGGCAAGTAGAGCAGAGCAGAGTTGTTGCACTGCCCACGGCAAAGAAAGCACCGCTTAGAGGACAGCAAAAAAAGGAGAGGTGATAACCCCTGAAATTGCCCATCCCCAAGAAAAGGTTTAAAGCAAACAATGCCTGGAAAGCTGTATTTTAGAAAACAAAGCCTATCCAAACACACACGGTACAACAAATTAGCATATCTCTAACTGTGTGTTTTGTTTTCCTGCAAACACAACAAAAATTTGTACCTTGTTATGATTAATGCTACTTAAATTATAGCCAAATGAAAGTGTAAGAAGTTGGGATGGAGCATCTGTGGCCTTGAAAGAGCTCCACAGTGAAGAAATTACCATTTCTGAGTTTGCAGTGAGACCAAAATTTTTCCAAATTAGCCTAGCTCAACCGATTAGCTTAGAGCATCTAGCAATTGTATGGGAACACAAACTCCTCTTGAGAGATAAAGGAAAGGCAACACCTTCTTGGATATTTCTTTTATCTTCACATTTACAAAATCTAGAGACCCTTGAGACCCTCAAGACCCTCAGAAAACAACTTATAGTACAACAATTTAAAAATAAACTAATAAATTGTACCTGTACAACACTGAACATATACTTTCTTACGACCTTGGGTGTCCCTGCTTTAATTTATTCTGTTAATCGAATGGGGTACATTCATAAATCCCAATGTGTGCTTGTTCTTCAACTGTTTCACACCCCAGCAGCTGCCCTTACAATACAAATATACCTTTTGGTTTTTCTTTGGGAATCACTTTCCCATTTTGCTCATCAGGTAGATCATCGTGCATGCCACCACATGCCTAACTGTTGCATCCATGGCTTTGCTGGATTTGCATCCAGTTTGTGCTTGTACCCTTTACGAATGTCACTTGACCTGTCTGGAGATAATACACACCCACTTATATCAACACACAGAATCGAACCTGTGTTTTTGCCTTAAGTTAAAAATAAATCAAGGGAAGACCTCTTACATCATTTTCTATGTCTTTTTGGCATTAGATTGTTCTGTATAGAATTTTATCAACAGACTTGTATTTGATGAATGAAATATGGAGTGATAGGGACTGGTTTTAGGTGGGGCTATTCACGTAGACCAAAAGAAACATTGAGCTAGTAGGAGTTGCCAAGTATTGACTCTTCAGTCACTTAATTTACCATGTTCACTAACAGACTGCACAGAATTTTCCACATGGCCAGCAGTTTATCCGTAGCAACCAATGGGTGATGTACTTGCCTTTATTTTCATTGCATTTCTCTACAACAAAATATTTCCTGCTGTTAATATTCAATACTTCTTGACACTTTTCACCATTTGTATATAATCCCATTGAAGATCCAGCTCATATACTAGAAACAACTTGTATGTATTCACAGAGACCTCTGCTTAACAGAATGCATGCAGTATACAGGGCAAAATAATTTCAGCTTTTCTTTTGATGCTTTATAACAGTATAGGCAATGCTCAGGAAAAGACAGTGGTATTTAATTGAGGGTATGGTCTGTGTACTGGGGCACAACTTACAGCAACAACTAAATATTATAGTGTGTATTGTCCAAGCCAGAAAATGCCAATCCTACGCATTCTCAGCAGCCTTCACTGATGACATATCTCATATACTGCTCCATCACAGGGCTGCACGTTTGCTCTTCTTTCACTGTAAAGGGTTGTTCCTTCTCAGTTCATGGTAGCAGGGAAGGAACTCTACCAAGTTACCTTTTTAAAAGTCTTTATAATTCTTTCTTCTAGCTTCATTAATGAGCTGATGGCTATGGTACAGCAGTAAATTACTCCACCTTTCAAAAGTAGGTTAGCAACCTGAATAAGAGTGATTCCACTCCAGCAACTCTACCTCCTCCCCCCAAACACACACCCTTTTTAATTGCACATTTTCTAAAACAGTCTGAGATCTGGATCAGTAAGTGGTCTTTTTGGTGCCAGCATAGAAAATATTAATATGTCAAAATGTCCTGCACAAACTCGCATATCTCTGTGTATCACAAATGTGATACTTATATGCTTTGTTTTAAACAAACGCGTTCCCAAGCACAGTTTTTCATAGCAGAACATGCTGCTAAAGTTTTTTACCACACAATATTTTCTTCTTTCTTTTTTTGGGGTGGGTTTTTTTGTTTGGGTTTTTGTTTTTGTGGTTTTTTTTTTCTTTCCTTCTTATTAAAAAGGCAAATCCTGTTTTACTTGTTTACCCTCAAGGAATTCTGCTATTACAATTATTTTCATAATTTTAATTGTAGTGTAAATATATGAAAAACGTCTTTCTAAAATGCTAGCTGGATTACAACAGCACAGTGGCCCACTGCATATTTGGGACCTGTTGCATTACTATATTACTATGCACTGCCAGAATATATAGTAAGTCTTGCTCCAGAGGAGTCTGGAGAGTAAATAAAATATACTCCCCATATTCAGAGGAATGAGTGGTTATGATATTCCAGGTAATGGCAGTATCAGTACCATACTGCTTTCAAACCCCAGCAAGTTCTCGAAAGGCCAGTCTGCGTGTTGTACACGGCTGCCCTGGTATGGCTGTTTCCAGCAAGGCGTACCAGCTCCGGCACAGTGCCACGCAAATGCACAACGCCAGCTCAGATGTATCTACAAGAAGCTTCCCAAAGCTTCCACTTCCAGATACATGGCACAGGCACACCTAAACTGTCTTAAGATCTGAGCAGATTTATTAGCTTGGGCCCAGCCTCATGTGAATAGAGATCTGAGCAGACAGCAGAATCAGTGCATCTGCATATCACACACAGGCTGAGCTAACCAGCCCTGCTAGGGTAGAATCTGTTCAGAGCTTGTCTGAGCAGCTCGATACCCATGACTCCATTTACCTGCAAGATGGACAATCAGGCTGCAGATGGAGAACTGAAGGTAGAGAGTAGGGATGAATGGCATATGAAGATACAGAGAAGCAGTACAACAGTTTGCCAAGATCTCTTCACAGTCTAGATCCTTAAGCTTATGACTAGCCTTTCTCTTATTAAAAAAAAAGAATTATAATATCGGTCTTAAAATTTTGCTTCTGGCTACAGGGAAAATCTAAGAAGTTATGAAGTTATTAACTAAAGAAAGATGTATCCAATACATCAACATACATTGTATTTTTCTCAGTACAGGGAAAAGTTTAGTCATAAAAATACAAATCTTACAATTTCACTTAGTGAAACAGAAGGGAAATTAAACTAATAATGCACAGAAGATTAGTTACATGTATGAACTGACAGGCATTAAATAAACGCTCTCATTAGCCAAAATCTTGTTCTAGTTTGTAGGATGTCAACATACACATTAGTAATACCTCTGAAATTGTCACTCTGTAGACAGGAAGAGAAATTTAATTTGCATTAGGATAGTAAACATTAAACTAATCTTGATTTCCAGAGATCAAATTTATATTTTTATTTTGATGTACTGGATATCAAATGTCAATTTAAAGTGAATGTCAAAGAACATTAATTTTCAAACCCCTGAAAAGAAGAAGAAATCCCCCAGAGCAGTCAGCAAAACAGATCACGTTTCCTGTTCCAAGAGAGTCTAGTTAGAGAACTTTGATGGTAAAATAAAACTCTTTAATCTGTGGCATAATCCTGAAGATAGCATGCTAAAACTTGAAGGACACCAGTATGCAGATGATCTGAGAGACATGTTTTTAACCCCTGGGCTACCTTGCGTGCCAAGAAAATTTAATCTTCTAACATGTACCTTCATGAACAGTCTGCTGCTAATGGCGTCTATGGGACAGCAACGTTTCCAAAAAAAAACAGTCTGATTCTGAAGCTACTGCATCTGGTATTTAGATACAGTAGAGAATAGATTAGTTAAAATTTAACAGGACTTTTTGCAAAGATTGGAGCCTGGTTTGTGGACGTTTTCTTAAAAACCTTTATTGCAAAAACTCTAATCTCTCATATATTCAATAAAAAAGTAAAGAAAACCATTTCAGGTTTGTGTACCTGACATGTATTACACTTTATGAATGGGGGTAATCACCTCGAAAACAAGAGATGACACCTGAAAGTAAAATGCAGCACACATACAAGGCTTTATAGACCTGTAACCTATTAATGAAATACATTTACTTTTACAAAAACTCATGGGCTGCATATAATCCTTCTTGTACTTTCTCTTTAAAAAAAAGCAAAAAATGTAAAAATTGACTGTTAAGCAAAAAGCACGTTACCTTATAATTGTGGAGACATGCTTTTTAGCGTGATCAAAACAAGAACTTTGTTATGTAATCTTTTAAAATATTGCAGCAAATGCCGAGTGAAGCATGCACTCTGAAAAACCCATAAGGGGTGTGAATTGGGAACGATTTGCGCTGATCACTGTGCTGAAGGTAGAGACAAATGGTTCCTGGGTCAAATTTGTTAGGAAGCCCTGTTTCTGTAAAGTTTACCGAATTGTGGAAGGGATGGAGAGTCACAGGCTCCCAAGGTGTATACACACACTGTCCTTTAGTGCGGAGATCACTGTAGAAAGGCTCCAAAGAATGAGGAGACGCTTTGCAGGGCTGTTTTCAGGTGCATGCAAGATCTGAACAATTATTCCATACAGCTCATTTCACAAGAACGTGAGAAGATGCAGAATCCAAAAAAAGAGAAGGAAGCAATCCTATAAACTGCACTAGTCAACAGCTGAACTAATGCAGCGTAATGCAAACATCCATACATAGACATTTCAAAACTCCAAGATATTTGAGAGAATTAAAACAAAGCTAAGAAAATACTTTTTTCTAAAATTTTGAAAGATCACCATGGAACTGAACTATGATTTCACCCATTAGAATCTGTACAGTATTTCAGACTCTACCAAGGTGTTTCATGTGAGAGCCTAACTTTAAAGATTTCATCATTTTCTAGTGGGGATTTTTACACTGTCCACTACCAATTTTTTTAAAAGGGCACATTTTAAGCTATTCCATCTAGCGTACAGACTGCTAAAGAGATGGACTTTGTGGATTTACTAAGGTGAATCTTACAATGATTACATATCACAGCTGCAACAATGAAATCCATCAGAAAGCTGACTGCTGGAGATACTCAAATTCCTCTGTAATTAGCACATTGGTAAAATCCAAATGCCAAACCCTAGCAACCTCAAGGAGCATGCAAAGAAGCTAAGTAACACAGCAAAGAAGTGACATCTACATGACCCTGTCTTTTTTTACACAATATCAGGCAGCTGGCAGACTGCTGCTCCTGGAAGAGGAGGAATGGGGGAAGGGGAGCAAGAATAACTCAAAGTTATTCCTTTGAAAATGTATTACTTTTATAATTGGGACTTTAGCCTTGAATAATTTTTCTGAATATTTTGTTACAGGAACTAGGAAGTAAAACAGGAAGCATTTTTATCCTACCTTGTTTTGATTAGTCATTACAAAGATATCAATATAAAACTAGGATTGTACTGAAATTAAGATCTATTATGACCTGGAATTTGAATTTTATCTCTTGATTTTTTTACAGATGCTCTTCTCAAAGTGGATGCAATTTTGCAATAATCTTTGGACATGCCTGTTGGTGTAGAACTACGTCAATTAAAAAAAAAGAAGAATGCATAAGCTGAGATTCTACACCTGCTATTGCTGATCCAAGTTTAGGCTTTGCATAATATACGAGTTCATGGCAATAGAACTGCACCTATTAAATGTCACAGATGCACAAAATTCCCATTAGTTGGATAAGCAGCAAATGCTACTTCATGTATCCCTCTATTCTTCAAACTCCTATCAGTCAATGGGAGTTGTCCAAGGAATAATGCTTCCAGTTGAAGATTCATGTATGGAAAATGACTCTGAAGAGGAGTGAAGAGTATGTTTCTCTATAAGCATAAATCTCCCAAAACCCAGACTACCTCAAGACAAACGTGATGAACTGACCACAACCCCCATCCCTCTCCCCTTGCACCACTGGGTGAGGAGGCAGAGAAAAACAGGAATAAAGTTAAGCCCAGGAAAAAGAGGTGGAGGGAAGGCGTTTTAAGATTTAATTTTATTTCTCATTACCTTACTCTGATTTTGATTGGTAATAAATTAAACCAATTTTTCCCCAAGTCCAGTCTGTTTTTCCTCTGACAGTAATTGGTGAGTGATCTTTCCCTGTCCTCCTCCCTGCCTCTGTCCACTGGTTTATATTTTGGGGCACGATAAAAAATAGAGAAGTGATAGTTTTCAGGCTTGTCAGAAAAAATGTGACTTATAAGAGTCTCTAGTTATGGTCTGGAATAAATCTACTTTGGACTCAAAAAGTTTAGCTTGGGAAACAGAAGTGGTTCCAATTCAACTACTGTTCCGGTGCAAAATCAAAGCTGCCAGCTCAGCAAACATTCTAGCAGCTCCTTCCATCCAGCCACTGTTTGCAACCTCCTGTAGGCTCTGGCTGTACTTCTGAGAGACTCTTGCAGCCCACATTCAGAACTGAAGCAGGAAGAGGCAGTTAAGAATCTTTTTGTGCTTGTTTGTCACAGAGACAGTGCCTCAGAGCCATCTAGCACGCTGGAAGGCTGTAACTTGTAGAAGGTTTTCTTGTCATTTAACAAGAACTGTGTCCAGAACACTGCACACTGCGTCCTTGTTTCCAGATGAGCAGCAGAAGCAAAACCCTACCTCTCCTAGCCTGGCAGGGTTATTTTACGTTACACGTTTGAGTCTGTTCAGGGTCATTACCTAGATTGGCAAAATCAATTTCATCTGTGTTGAAGTTGTAGGATTCACGTATGGACAGTGTCCAAATACAGTGGTATTCTACTCCAAAGAGCAAAATAATGCTCCAAGGAACCTCCACTGATTTCATTAAGGCTTGCATGGATGTAACTACAATCTTTAAATGGTAATCTGACATCATGTGAACATTTCTTTCAGATTTCTTTCAGTGCTTTGGATTACCATTCTGAAGAAGTTTAAGATTTCTAATTATCATCTTGATTCACGGAGGGAAAATTTTAGATCTACTCTAGACACTTTGGGATGGAGCCAGAGAAAAGCAGAAGAGGTACCCCAAGAACAGAACAACTAAATACTGAATTTCATGCTGCTTCTTATCTGCTTCAGCTTCCTTCTCTTTATATTTATCCTCCCACATGAACTGTCACCTGAGGGGACAGTGGGGAATCAGGGTGAGGGGAGAGTGACTCATTCATGCGATATTTGCCAACAGCAATGTGCTTTGCTTTTCCATCCCTTCATGCTGGTGAAGATCTAAGGTCCATGGGAAAACTGATGGTGAAACCTGCGCTCATTTCTTCCACTTCTATGAAAGTCTGCATGCTGCAGCAAAGCACAGGCTGCAGTGCGGTGCTGGTGGGGTAAAGGAGAGTGGTACTTGCTGCTGGTGGGGTAAAGGAGAGCGGTACTTGCTGCTGGCTGTCTGCTCCTGCCCTTCTGCTAGAGGTCAGTCATCCTGCAGCTCAGCAGGTGAAGTTGATTGTGTGAGTCAGCCAGAGCTCGCCTGGCCAGCATCAGCCTGATGCAGGTGAGAAGTGCTCCATCACAGCTGGGAAATGAGTGGCCAGGGGCACGGGCAGCCCTGGTGGCACTAGCCTACAGCAGGTACAATTTTGTTCCTCTCCATGGGCCATGATCTTCTCCAGTGTGGACAGCATCTTCAGTTTGGTTATTGTTTGTCCTCACGAATACCAGTGGTCTGGTTGCCCTGATGGCAAAGAACCTCCTCCTTTCTGGGCTAGCTGTAGCCACAAACGGCTACAGGCAACACATCTCTTTGACCCCCTTCTTTGCTACTGGTTAGCTGGAGGACTGAAGTTCCCTCCTCCTTTTTCCTCTACTGTTTTTAGCCACAGACATCAGCCCTTTCAGCCTCCACTTTGGACCAGAAGAAATGCTATCACCTCAGGCAGTTTTGATAAACCAATAATCAAATAAAGAACAGACTACAATAAATTCATATCCTTTACCAGGAGCCAGGCAAGACCATCCTTCTAAAGCCTCAGCGTTGTAACCAGTGAGAAGAAGGAGGGAGGGGAGAAGGAGAAGCAGTCGAGGAGAAAAGCAGGGGGAAAAGAAAAAAAAGCATTTAACCCCACTTGTTAGACATGCAAATCCCATCTCTCCCCCTTTCCCGCCCACTCCTGGAATTATTTATCACAGACTAAACTGGAGAGGGCATGACAGCTAGCACTGGACAGATGTTAAGAGCAGCTGGTAATAAACTAGCACTTTGAGTGATTGATGGACAAAATCTGAGAGGTCAACCGTAAGATTTTTGATCAGGCAAACTCACTTGGAGGACGCACTTGATAGGAATGCAGGATTAAACCTGGCAATAAAAGTAGTTTCTAAAATTTTCTCTTCCTAGCAAGTTTCTTTAATGTGGAGCTCCACATCTTGGCATGTTTTAAGATTTGTGTTTTCTTCCATAAGTAATACAGAGCAAATGTTTTATACAACTGCCTTGAAAAGAAGTGTAATTTTGTTGGAGTCTGCTGCTTTTAAAAATAAAAGTAATCAATGGTGAACTTGTCTGGTTGTGGCTGCACAGCCTCCCTTTGGCTGGCCAGTTCTGAGCAGCTCAAGGTTGCTGGGAGGCAGTTCTAAGCTGCAGGGGAGGGGGTGGGCAGGTGTTTAGACTGGTTGACTGGTCTGGACCAGTTAGACTGGTCCAAACCGGCTTAGGTTCAAACCGGTTTAGACTGGTCCAAACTAGTTTAGACTGTGGGGAAGGAGGTCTAGGCTGGCTGGGAGATTTTAGATGGTACTCTGCTGCCTTGGGGGGGTTCTAGATAGTTCTAGGCTGCCCTGGGGGTGTACTAGATAGACTTGTATACATCTGGTACTTTTCCAGCTTGTGGGAAGACTGGGCAGCTTTTGTTTTTCTAAACAACATTATTTAAACTAAGACAATCCTTGTAGAAGTGTAATGAGAAAACTGTAGCTCAGGAGAGGGGTAAGACAAAGGAAATGGAAAACTAGAGATGAGGGATAAAAGGTATGTATAGATCAAACAGTTTGTGGTGGAAGGTGAATCCAAACCTCTTACTTGTGAGTAAGGAAGGCTTTGCTTCCCACAGCTCCAAGCATGATGTACTGTTATAACATTATGCTGTCCTTAGCCATCACCTGGCACGAGGCTGTTCAAAGGATCTGGATGTGTGTGGTGCTTGCTAATCTAAACATACTACAAATGGATGGAGGGGCTGGTTAACTTCTTGTGTGAACAGTTACTCTGTAGCTGAAATTGCTTTAGGTGGCTCAGCTGAATATTGTCAACAAAATGTGCTATCAGTGGAGGAATTGGCAGCAAAGTCACTTCTGTGTGCTTGTAAATAGAAAGCACATTTGAAGGGCAGCAATAGAGTATTTCGTAGATGGAGTCAGATATAGCAAAGTGGCTATAAAGCCATCTATAAAGACATCTAAAGCCACGATGATGTGAAAATATTTCCTAGTATGCTGTGCTGTTGTATAGCTTTCCCATGTATGATAATATCAGAACTTAAAGTCTCTTTAAAAGAGAGTGAGATTTCAGGTGACAAAATTATGTAAATACTAGGACAAGGAAGACAGTGTGGTCTCATCAATGCTCAACTTCGGACTACCCCAGGCACCTTCAGCAATGGGGCCAGCCATCCAGAAACAAGTCACACAGAAACCAGCAACTGCTAAGAGAATCAATTAAAAGATTTGGGCTTCATTTTCACTTTTGTTTTTGCATAATTATCCTTGAAGATGGATAGGAATTGAAACAGAAACCCTACATTTCAACACAAAATGACAGCAATATCAGCTTCCCATAGCAATCCAGAAATATCCTCTCTCTTTGACAAGACTAACATTCTCTTTCTCAGGATATTCTCATGTTTTGTTTATTCTACACTCCAACATAAAGTGGGCTTAAAATGGAGCCAATCAAGCAACTTTACTATCTTAGCTTGCTTTCTGCTTCTGTTGTTGTTTTAGGAAATTTAAAAGCAAGGACTACTTTGCACACATCCTTATGGCATGCCATACTAGACAATAATAAATCCAAGAAGGATAAGGTATGTAAAATTAAAAACTCAACAAAGTAGCAAACTTGAAGTCAATAATATAGTTGTCCTGATTCTCTTCAGATTTATTTTTTTTTCTTTTTTGTCTCTTGCCCTTCCACAATGGAGCTGAAATAATTTAGCCATTTATTTGGCTCTGCAAAGCACTAAGGAATGTTCAGTAAATCAAAAAGGAGCGAAGTGGGTGCAATAAGCCTTACCCTTGCTTTCCACATACAGAGATTTTGTACAAAGGAACTGTGTCTGAAAAGAAAGGTAGGTTTTTAAAATTAGGTTTATTTTATATACTGAAGGTGAAAAAAATCTAAAGGATGTGAAGTGCTTTCTACTAAGTCTAGATGTCACTGTAAGATTTCTCTGAATTAGAGGATTTCTTGAGGAATGTAGATAGTGCTGTAT
The DNA here is from genome assembly GCF_000699245.1 of Pterocles gutturalis. Lineage (NCBI taxonomy): Eukaryota > Metazoa > Chordata > Aves > Pterocliformes > Pteroclidae > Pterocles > Pterocles gutturalis. The sequence continues at coordinate 43,093 of NW_010102879.1, forward strand.
GTGTGAAGAAAAGCTAAACATGTTTCTATACACAATGTCTATACTATTCACAAGGCAGCTTCTGATTCCAATCAAAGTAAGCTAGGACTAACATAAATGGATGGTATATAACAAATGGAGAAATCAAAAGGTGGCAAAGCTTCTTGCTCCTTTCTCTGGTCCTCTGCAGCTTACCACAGGCATTGTGACACCTTAATGCCATTCAGCAGCTAGAGGTAAGTGATCTTCCTTTCCTGCAGGCTCCGTATGCACTGTAGTTCTGTAGTTTCCTCTCCATCTCTCACATACTATTGCAGTGTATTTTTCTAAAAAAGTATTTGATTTTCTCTTTTGATTGATCTCATATTAAATTCTGAAACTGCACTTTAAAAAACATCTATTCCAAGGTAACTAATCAGCACTGTCTCCTGATCCCTACCTGAGGACCCTAGGAGCTTCTAATATTAATATCAATACTATAAATTGACAGAAATTATTGAGCCAGTGCCATCGAGGCTGGATTTAATCCATGAACATTTTGAACTACATTCTTATCAGTGGTAACTGGATACAGCCCAATGACTTCAATACAGCTTTGCTAATCAGAACCATAATTGAGGTTCTGATACATTGCACTACTAAGTCTGGAATTATTTCCATTTTAATTTCCTGTTTTCAGTTGTTCCTAGCTTTCTAAAATATTATAATTTAAATGGAAAATTTTCTTTCTAATGGTGAGCAGTGTGACTGCTCCCTGATTGATATCATTCCTAGATATAGGAAGTACATTGCTCCTATTTTATAAGGAGACAATACTTATTTGTGCCTGGCTGAAGTTGTTATTACATATTGTTAGTATTCAGTGAAGCACAGTTGCTGGACAGACATGGGAGAAGACACAGAGGATTTTCTTATTAAAGATGGTTTCACGTGCACCCACTACAATAACTCCAACTCTCTTCCTTATGTTCTATATTGCTTTCTCTCCTTTTTATTATATCACGAGCATAGTATCCGTTTCTCTGGATTCCCTACATGCCCTTTTTACTAGAGAGTTAATGGCAGCATGGGCTTTCGTTGGTTCCAAATTGTGCTGACTGGCTAGCCTACACTAGAAGGCTTCCTGGTTGAAAGGCATGGCGAGCAAGAGAACTGTTGACATGATAGCTAATATTAACATCTAAACAAACATTAAAATACATAATGCTGAAAAAGATAGCATACAAATGGATACTTCTAAATATGCAGCCATGCAACACTGCTTTCTCACAGGTAAGCTTTTGTTGACTTGCTCACAATTCTGCCCAAATTGTAATCACCTCAAAACAGCACCAACACAAGGTTTGCAGGGAGAAGTAGTATCTTCTATTAGATCTGCTGACTAGAAAATATGTATGGGCCCATGGTCCTTTCATCAGTTCTGACAACAAAGCAGCTAAAACAGGTTTAACCTAATTATGTTAATCAGCCAGACAATTTAAAAGAAAAAAGTAACTTAGTCAGTGTAGAGGAAAGACAATTCTAGCAAAGAGGTGAAAGTTCCTGAAAGAAACTTAATAATCTGTCCAATAAAGTAAAACCATATGAAGTTCCTGGGCTTCTGTGAATGCCTGTTGAGCTTTCCACTGATTAAATGAGTTTGCTTTTGTCATACCATATCTTCATTGAAGGTTAAAAAACCTCAACATTAACAAAAAAAACCAACAAATGTCCTTTTTACTTGTCTTTCTGCTTTTGTCTTTAAACTCATTGACAAGAGCAAGTGAACAAAAAAAAAAAAAAAAGTGCTGTGGTTTGCAGAATCCTCCTCTTTCTGCTTCTTTATGGTTACCTTTATGGTGGAACCAACAAAAAAAAATATTCCCCTTCTATCTTTTTTACCAAGGCCAATGGAAAAATGATCCTTGATCTAAAATAATCATCACTGAATGAACATTTGGCATATAGTCTGTATGACAACAAAATGAGCTACATCAAAGAAAGGACAGCAGGAAAAGGAATGTGGGATAAGGGCAGGGAGCATCATTATAAATACAATGACATTAAAGTCAATAGTTTAGGGCAGAAGGGGCAATACAGCTATGAGAATGCCATCTGAGCAAGATAAGAATTTATCTTGTTAGAAGGACCATGCTATTAATTTCTAAAAAGATAAGAAGATGAGCTCCTAATCTGAGGAAACTCTGAGCTAGGCTATCAACACAAAATGTAGATTAAAGCTATGTTTGGCTGAATTATTAGATATCTAATTTACATCGACTTTATCTGAAATCGTGTCCCTAACACCTCACAGAAGAGTACCGTATTTGCAGATACACTGATAGGATAGCCATGCTTAATTTTTTAATTTATACTCTATATTTTTACTTAATGGAAGTCTGTTTGGCATTTATATCCCTAACTGCAATGGTATTTGTATGCTTGAGTGTTGTTAGATGGAATTCTCCAAGGTATATTTAGCTCCTATGGATAGAAAGAAATTTAAGAAAGGAGAAATATTCTTAAATTAACTTTGTAAAAATCATTCCTGTGTCAGTATCCACTGTGGGAAGTGTACTTCAGCTTTAGGGAATGTGAGACTGATCACACTGCCCCTGTGTGGCCACAATTACATAATGATAAAAAGCAATACGTATTTAACATGACTTTCCTAGCTCTCTTCATTTAGCGGAAGGTAACAGTGAAACTCATCTTAGGTGAGTTACAGCAGATCACAGAATGTTGGAGATTGGAAGGGACCTCGAAAGAGATGCTCACTGGAAGCTAAAAGTAGCATGACACTTCTTAAATACATTCCCGTGTCTCTTCTAAAAACATCTCAGGTATTTTAAAAAAATCCTACTCGTCTGTTGAAACACTGAGTGAACCAAGGAAATACATTCTTGGGACAAATATCTGAGAGCAAATTCTTACTTGGACAGGTCTCATATGCACAGACTGCTGGAAAAAATGGGAATATAAACAAAATTAAACAAAAACACCAGGGACAAAGAATGTTCGAGTACCTGTGCTCGCTCACATCAGTCACATAGCTTTTACTGATAAACCGCAAGTTTGCTGACAATCTACCTCAACACTACTTTTACTGGCAATATATAAGCTTTTCAAACATCTCAGATTCACAGACAAATGGCCACCAGAATGAGTAAAGAAATATCTATATGTTACAGAACTGGCCTGCAAATCTGTAGTGAATTGGATAATATCAGGGATGTTTAAAGACCTGAAAAGCATACATACTTTTCCAGGTGATCTTCCTCTACAGGAACCCAAAAGGTTTTTTGGTAGTTTTGGAAATACAAAGCTTTGAATACGTAACCCCTTTCATCCCATTGTACAATTTACACTGATTTTTTAAAATTTACATTTTCACTGTCTTTTTGTAGGACTGATGTTTTGCAAAGAAAGATAGTCACTAGCAGATAGAAGGCTTTATTCTTCCACTGATTTCAGTAAGTTTGGCATTTAACTTGTTTCAAAATTTAAGTTTCTTAGTTCCAGCTTCAAAAAAAAATCTTAATGTGCATAAAGGGAAAAACGGAACTGTTCTACTTGAAAGAGACACTCGACGAGATCTTCTCTGGGGACATGCTCATATGGCTTGACAAGACCAAAAGAATAAAAATGAACAGCCTAAAAGAGTAGAAATCCCATGTGCTCATCATCTTTGACACAGGGCAGCGAAGCAGCATACTTCCCGTGATACAGATTGGTTGTGTTTAGTAGGATAGTACAAAGCTATTTTGTATCAAGATCTGCACACAACCTGTACTGGAACTATGATCTGAATTACAGCGTAGGAGAGGCCAAAGGCTTTCACTTACAGCTAGACCTGTATTCTTATGGTAAAACTATCTACTGCATATTGTAATGAATATGAGGCTACCTAAAATTGCATTCATTATCATTTTTACCAAATGCAGACTAGATGAAGGGGATGAAACAGGGGGGAAAGCGATGTATACTAACATATACATCTAAACTCTATCAAACAAATTAATGACACAATGGACTTCATGTGCTACAAGTAATTTACATTTCAGTATCCCACAGATATCCCCCTCTGCTGACTGTGCCCAAAGGATGTGCTTTCAGATGAGTTACAGTCTGTTCTATTCTGTTACAGATTCAGCTTATATTAGTTTTCATATCTACAGACTTATATGCAACTTTCAGAATCAGGGAGGATTACCACATTGCCATGGGGTACTTTGCTGAAATGGAGCATATGGCTATTAATACTATTATGAATCTGTTGCTTTAGGCTACATTAGATTGCCTTTGGGGTTCTGATTCTTAAGAAGAAAGGATTGAACTACAGTCATCCTCTTTTGGTGGAAAAGATTTGGAATAAATAATCACTCTTCTACTTTTTTTTTTTATTTACATGCCTTATTTAGGTAGCCTCCAACATGGCAAAATGTAGACATGGTCCTGGCTTATCATATTGTTTGTGGCATATTTAGCTTTAAGCATTTATTTTGTTTTCCTCATTTTGTTAAAAACAGTTCATAATACTTTTATAGGCCTTTTACTTTTAAGTCATTGTATTAATAGTCATATTTAGCCTGGTTTTCTTCAGTTCAATGTCTTGATGAGTTACTGCACCTCTAGTCACTGTAACAGCTAGCTTGAGTTACTTTATTGAAATAACATATTTCAAACTATTGTATCTTGTGTAAGAATAACCAAACGGAAAAGCATTGGTCTGCAAAGAGAAGCTAAATTAACATTTTATAAGCCGGGTAACTTGAATTGCTGAGAGCCAATTACATCAAGCATCAGTTGCAATCAAAGCTTCAACTTCTCAACAGACTAACTAGCTTGAATTTAAAGTGTCAGATAAACTGAGATAGATATTTGCATGTGTGAATAAGAGTTGAATTAAAAACAAACCTTAAGGGCTGTTTTTGTCTTAAAACGTACTGAAGAGAAGTCCCAGATTTTCACCTGGCACTCACCTCCATCAAGCTGGAGAACAGGACACAGACTAACAAAATTATGTCAGGGGTCTGGAAAGTGTCAAAGGGTATTTAAGGCAAATGGAAAAGTGGTATTTGGAGGCATAGATTTACACAGAATTACAGAACTGGAGTTCCTAACTTTTCTCTCCACTGCAAATTCCTTTCTCTTCTCAGCAAAATGAGAATAAAGGAATTTTCAGGGAAAGGGGAGAACTGAGATCACTTAGTACTTTAAATCCACAGCATGAAAAAACAAACCCTCTTTTAAAAGTGAGGCAGAAAAGGAATTAAATGAAAGATTTACTGGAATAAGAGAATGTGAGCAGATACTGAAATTCTGGAGCGGCTCTGATTTGCAAGGCATAAAAAAGGTTCAAAAAAGAAGAAACTGTGCAACCATTTTTTATTTAAGCTTCACATTATGATTACTTGATATCTTTCCTCAAATAAGAATAACAACCTAACATGACCGTGCTTAACTGAGAGAAGGGAAAAAATGTGAGTGATGGTATTAGAGTACTTAGTCACCTGAAAATGACCTGTCAGCAGATACAGCTGACAAGAGCAAGATTAAAATCAAGCCTTACCTAGTACAAAGCCCTGTCCTCAGGGAACTGTGCTCCTGTACTGGAGTTGATCTCGTTTTATAGTTTGGCAATACTCAGCATTGATTGAAACAACTGTGATATTATACAAACAACGTACCACTGAGCTCACACAGGGCTAAATGTCCCAAGCAATAATACCCACAAAAAATACAGAAGTCATCAACTAATTGCACAATCCAAAACTGCATGTCTGAACAGGCCCTTGAGAGTGCTAATATTAATCTGCAAATACAAATAATAATTTTACACACAATTAAGTCTGCTGTCTTCTAAGACATAGTATATTTTGCAGGTACCAGTTTTCAAACTAACCTGCAGAAACCAGACATTGCTATTCAAAACTATCTCAGGTGTAAACTCACTCTGAGACCTGTGCTCCTCCTTGAAGTAGTCTGTGGCATATCTTGCACAACATTTCACAAAGATCACTGACATTTTTAAAATCTCCTTCAAACTGTCACAGCCTGAGCGCATTTTCCCATATAAGCACATTTTCAAAAAAAAAGGTTGATGCAAAACCGTGATTTACCTTTTCCCTCACTCTCAAAACAAGAGATACACATTCTCTCTGTAACTAACACTTTCTCATAAGCATTTGAGATGCCTTTTTGTCCTGCAATGTTTCACCACCCAGCAGCACTCTGCTAATCTACACTTCAATGGTAGAATTCACCAGAGGTACAGGTTTAAATAGCATGTCTTGAGATAGTAACAATGGAGGAGGGGGTGGCTCTACAATAAATAAATAAATAAAGCCCTATCACACACTTAAAGCCAAATGCCTGCTGGGACTTCGGTTCAAAAGCCCGTTTGGAAACTGATCCCTTGAGAAGATATGTTTGTTACGGTGTTTGGCCTCAGGATTTGAAAGGATTTGCTTTTAAGCTGTTACTTTACTGCAAGTATGTGACTGGAGGCCTCAGGTGTGAAAACCCTTTGATAAAGGGGACTAGTGTGTGCCAGATACAGCAAATGAAAAGCATTAAGACTAATAGGAGCTGGGAAGTGGAAAGCAGGGAAAGGATGTGGACAAAGTCCATCAAGTTTAAGGTCAGCAAACACTTGCAATGCAAGAGGGATGAGAAACCACAAAAGCCCTTGAACTTCTTGCTTTACATACATGATTGATTACACTAACAAACTCTTAGGCAACTGAACACCATAGTTGCAAGGAAGGGTCATTTCCACTCAATCTGGTGAAGCCTGGCCAGAATCTGTGCACAGAAACCTCCATAAAGTGTTACAGCTGGAAGGAACCACAGGGGTCATCTAGGCCCTCTGCTCTACTGCAAGATCAGCTCTCCTTAGGCCACTCCAGACAGACAAAGGTTTATCTACTTGTACTTAAAGACCTTTAACATTAGAGACACTGCAGTTTCACTGCAGGAAATCTGTTCCAGTGCTTCATTCTACTTCTATCAGAAAGTGTTTCTTAACGTCTGACTTGGATACCTTGTGCTGCAACCCACGCTTGTTCCTGCTCATCCTGTCTGTAGGGGATAAAAGGAAGAGCCTAATCCCTTTCTCTTTGCCAATCTTTTATGTATTTGAAGATCCTTTAGTCTCTGAACTATGTCAGTCTCATCATACTGTGCTCCTCATACACCACTCCAATTACATGAGCAAAACTGCATCAGTTCTCTAATCAGAGAGTCTCTGCATCGTTTGCATTTTAGAAGTGAGGTGCACTGTTCTTCTCTTACCTCAAGAGAATTACACTTTGTTTCCCTCAACCACTCCTCTATAACAGGGAAACTTTCCTTTCATACCAAAAATTGCTCCGAGAGAAACTACAGTAAGCACAGCATGTTACACTGAAATTTGAAAAACTCATACTTCTCCACAATTTGCTTCATACAGGAACCGAGCACTGCAGACTGTTTTTTTCAGTGCTCTAAAATGGCTCCAACTGCCAAACCTGCAGGGTGCACTTATAGTCTGCTCTATACTGGACAGATCAATCATGGTTCAGTATCAAAAACTTATGCCGGATAATATATGCAATGTATTTATTTGTTTGTTTCAGTATTGGTGACCAAATGGTATTCATGCATGTCCTTGTTCAACTACACAAGAAAAGGAAAATCTCTCCACTAACAAGTATACAGACATTATTTCACATTACTTCAGACAGTGAAAAGCCATTCTCAAATATACTTGCCACAACACTGACTAAACCCCTTGAAAGCCTACATACTACAAAACCTGTTTCTAATTATTGTATGTAGCTCTACCTCGTGGCCTGACGTGTGTATTGCAACAGCTTTAGCCAAAAAGAACCTGCTTGCAATAAAAGTTTTTTGTTGGCAGTTGTCTTAATCTGAATAGGAGATGCAGTTCCACACTTCGCATAAAACGAGATGTTAACACCTTCACTGCACTTTGTTTTTCACCCTTCCTGCTATAGTCTTATCTAGAAGGAAAATACTACAAAACCAGGGTTGTTATTTCTACAGTGTCTAATGTCAATTGCAATGACTAATGTACAGTTAATTGGACAATTCAGTCCTTTCTACCTACTTTTTTTTTTTGCCCTTTTGATCACAGAGGAATTAAACTAATCATGGTCTGACACCTAAATGTAATTGTGTAATGCAACTGCAGATCTTATTTGATAGATAATTCAGATTCAATATTAGAGGAAACTGAAATAGAATTAAGCAACAGTGAAGTTAAGATGGGGCTCGTTTAAAAACAAAAGGTAATTCTTGAACCATGAATTTTTAAGACCATCCTCTTCCAACAACACAACTTCACAAAGTGGTATTTCCAAATCTAGATTATTCACTAAAAACAGTTTCAAATAAAAATGCAGTTTAGTTGCAGCCGGGATGCAAGCTGGAACTAATGTAATATGTGTAATCATTGAACAGAAATCATGACTCATTTTGCTTTAAGATAACACAGCAAATACTTCCAAAAGCTGGCAAACACAGGAATGCTGTAAGATTATGTGTCAGTGCTCTGGAACAGTGCATAACAGAGTGGATTAAGGCCTTTAAACACCAAGGAATATAGCTGGCTGACACCCCCCCTCTGATAGTGCAGCAACAGATCTAAAGTCTCAGCAAAATCAGATGATGAAAATAGAAGCAGGGGCTGAGGTGCCTGATTTTGGCACCATTTTGGGCCTAAAATGTTGCAGTATTTAATCTTGAAAAACAGCAAATTTTTTTTCAGTTTTAATGAGCTGAGATTCTGCACACAACAGCATTAAATGCTGAAGGTGGCATCTTGACATTCTCTGTATTTCCTTTTTCCATTGATCTCTTTCCAAAGAAGGAAATTAAACTGACATAATACAAGTGATAGAATACAGATGAAGAAAACAGTTAATCACATCAGACAATTTCAAAATCAGCAGCCCATGCATGCCAGGAAACATGGATTTATCTGGCATTTAGAATGTAACACAATCTTTTGTATTTCTCTGTATTGGGGCATTTTTTAGATTTTTATTCACTAGATAGAACTGCAAAGTATATCTCTAAGATGTGACACACAGATAAATTAGCTCATTAAAAGCAACAAAATGGGAGAAGACAGATGTGATACTTAGTTAAGGATGATACAACCTAGAAAATGAAAATATTCCTTTAACCATAAAGAATGATTTATCAGGTCATACCAAAGGTACACCAGCCCAGCACTCTGTCTCCAGTCATGGCCTCAGCAAAGGCATAAGAACAAGGCCAAGAGACAGTGATACTTCTCAGAATACTTCACCAGCTTCCAAAAATGTGTGACTCCAGAAGCTTCCAAACCAGTAGATGTGCTTGAATTTAACAGTTCTTGGTAAATATTTCCTTCCTGAATTGGTCCAGTTGGTTTTTAAGTATTAGCATTAATGGCTGACAAAATATCCCAATTATATATTGTCAGTATGGCTTTCGGAAAGCTAATGGAAATTCTTAACATACTTCTCTGAACTGGATTTCAAGATGCTGTTTCAGTATCTTGGAACACAATGATTTAACAATTGTTCAGGGCTGCAAGCTTTTAACGGCTTCTATGTAACATCATTCTATTTCTGCATAAAATTATATAACAACCATTCTCTTCTATTGTGTTGAACTCACATGAAGATGAAAGTATTTTCTTTTGCAGAGTATTTAGACTACACCACGTTGAGATAAATCATAAAGAGAAATGTGCAATTGAGAATTATTTTAGAACTAGGCACTACAAAGTCTCTACAAGTAAAGAGTGAAGACTGAAAGGAACTGCAATTTTAAGAACAAAGCTTATTACCCAGCTGCAGCGCTGAAAAGCATGGTTCACCCCTTTCAACACTCCTTCAGAAAAATATAGGTGACAGAGTCGAATTATACCCTGTGCTATACAGCCACTAGATGTCAGCATCTACCACTTTCATCGTTTAAATCCATCTTTGGGTAAGACTACGAGGATGGCATGCACAAAGAATTTGGCTTTGCACCAAATTCAGGTATCTCCACATTACCGCTCATCCTTACCTTCTGAAGATATTTCAGAGCTTCAGATTTGGAATTTATATCTTCGTATAGGTAAAACTGTTACCCAGCACTAATCTCAGTGGGATTTTGGCTAGACATTATTCTTGAGAAGCAACCACATTGTGCATACCAAAAGATTTATATTTTTATAGATCTCACCTTTCAAGCATATTTAGGGAAA
>NW_010102879.1:53330-65296 GCF_000699245.1 Pterocles gutturalis
AAGAAAGCAACTATATTTCAAATTCTACATTGACAGCATGCATTCCTTCCTGTGCAAGACTTGGGGATTTTGTTTTCAATGTTTGTTAAAAATTATGACTATTTGGGTACATTAAAAAGGTGTATCTTCAATCAGTAATACAGGATGGAGAACAGTGGACTACTGTAGCAATTTTGCAGGGCTTTAACAGATCACGAGCTAAACAGTAAACCATTTTTGCTTCAGAGGAGATACTGAAGCAAACATTTACTGGAATTACACAACATAGCTAAACTCACCTTGATTAATCTTAAAATTCTTACCAGTCTTACTTTTCCATGAGTCCGACTCATGTGAAATTAGGTCTGTAACATCCCAAGAGCAAAGCTTTTGTCATTTTTATAACACGGAACACAATTCCTAGCCAGTATGACTGGTGAAGTCTTCCATTTAAAAGATTTTCAAACAGTTCTTGAAAGCATTAAGCAGCACCTGCACCTGTCTCACACAATCTGTACCAGCCTGGTTACCTCCTGGTGCTCCAGCAGATACTGAAGAACACTATGCAGCAAAGATAGCTTTTACAAAGCCAACTGCTTTTCTGCTTTCCAGCAGTGCTACTCCACACAATGGTCATTCAGAATCTAACTTTACTTCAACAGACCTTTAAACAGCCTTCACTGTTTGGGGTTTTCTAATTAGTCTATTCAAACCTTTTGTGTGAAAAATTCACTAGACATTGCCCAGGGAACCAAGGAAGCCGTTGAAGGAGCACCACTATGAAAAACAGCGAGCGCCCTGGGCAAGTTTAGTGTGGGCTCTGGACACACACTTGTCCTCGCACCCAGTGCACTGCTGAAAGGGGAACCATACTACATGGTTTTTAAAAATACATTAAAGACAGGTGAACTAAGACTCTCCTCCAATTTCTGGATATCCCTTAGGACTTGGGCAAGCTGATGCTGAAATTATGCAAACTGACATCATCTGAATAAAAATACTCCAGAAAGCTATTCCAATTATAGACCAGGTTTGTTTAAAATTATTACATTTTAAACTTGTATGGTGGAAACTGAAGAACTGCAGTGAGCAAACATGGTACTGCATACCGATTTTGCAAAGTACTGGCTACCTGACACTCAGACACTTTTGCCTATTTCTAATTTATGATTTTCTTACATGTCTGTGGGGTGAGCAATTCTGCTCCGCTAAAATATTTAGGACAGAGGAAGGTTAAACACAGTTGCATTTGCACACAGGTATCAGGTTTGAATTTAACCAATGCTTTCTCCTAGTGCTAATACCTTTGGCAGATTATTACTTTCCTGTGAGTGCCTTAGGGAGAAATCTCATTTTATATCTTGACTCAAAACTGCATTTCATTTCTATGATAAAAATTCTGTAAAACTCAAGTCCTCTTGCTTCATCAGAGAAGAGGGGGAAAAAAACCTAAAAAAATGATTTAGATGTGTGGTTTATGTATTGTCACTATTCCAAAATATCTGACAGAGGTATGTGTTCAAATTTCAGAGGGAATATAAGCAATAGGCACCTCTGTGGCACCTCTTCCATCCTCCAAATTAGTCTTCAAGCTTGTTTAAAGGATGAAGATTGGCTTTAACATTACCTCTCTGGATATTCCTGTTACAGCAGAGAAAGATCTAGAGGAGTTAGATATTTCTGTGGATATTTCTTAAAAACAGCCCAGGACCCCTCTCCTAGTTTTGCCTTGTTAGTGGATATCTGTCATTACTCACAACACAGGATTGGTCTCAATTTTATTCAACAATATTTAATGTGACCCAACACTAACAAAGCAACAGGAGCTTTTGCCATTTTGACAGGAGCAAAAAGCTATCCTTCCACAAAGCCAATTTAGAGTCCTCTGATCTTTAATTGCTTTCAGTAGGCAGTAGGTTATGCCCCATGTCTTACGGCAGCTCCAGGCTTCTGTGGCAGAGACACACACTCAGCTCAGCTAATGCCGAAGGATAAATTATCTATATAATTTGCATAAAAAGTACTCCAATCAGATATACCCTTTCCTGTTATGCTGTTTTATGTGGTATTTCAGAAATCATATTCACAGATCAATGAATTCAGTCACTTTAATTCCCTGAATTTTACAACAAGGCTGAACCAAACATAAAATAGATTCGCAGACCCAGGCAAAACAAAACTCTATATTCTACAAGCTATGAACATTATATCACATCACTTCAACATCAAAGGGCTGATTAATGATCCTGGCATTTCTGAACTTAGCAATTCTTCCTTGCTCAGATATGAGGCATTGCAGAAGCTATGATAAGTGTTCAAAGTCCTGTCCGTTTAATCTCACTAAATTATTCCCCATTCATTTATCTTTCAGCTGAGTTATTTAAGAAAGGCTGCATTTTCAGGCAGAAATCTGAGCAATGACATCTTGGTAGGGTGGTGGGGCACGCCTAAGTTATGGCGCACTTCTTCCCAAACTGAATCCAAGATACTCTTTGTGCTGAGGAAGGACACCAGAATTTGTGTACAGATTGTAGAAGTAAACAAGGTGCCAATCTCAGGTCTAACCCTAGGTAGCAAACTCCGGTCATAATTCAATCATGCTTAACAAACAAGCCAAATCATTCAGCCTTACACTTTAAAAATAAAGGGTTGATTCTAGAAAAAAAAAAAAAGTGAAAACATTTTTTTTCTCCTTAAATGAGAGGTGCACATTTCACTAAAAACAATGACAGTATTGAAACCACGTTGATCAAAATCTACAGTCGACAGGAAAGTCACAAAATGCTTAGGTATAACTGACTGAAGTACACAAGATGAAAGAATAAAAGCAACAAGACCTACCCTAAGCTGAAATCATGAGCCAATTTAGGTCTGTTAAAAATTATTCTCTTCAAAATAGCAGGAAGTCAATTCATATTATCTTTATTGAATATTAATAGATTAGATCTCAAATTAAGGGCTTCATTTGACTCAATCTGAAGTACATTTCTCTCTCCTAGGTGGTATACCAGCAGATAAAAAGAAAATGCATAATGTCATTCATAATGCCAACGGATTTATCATGATGTTCACCACAGGCCATTTCAATTTCAGTATTTCTACATAAAATTTATTTTCAATATATTAGATCACAACTACTAGTGAGCTGGGAAAAAACTAAATAAAAACTAAGTCATGCATCAAATATTTTGCAAAAGATGCTGTGACTGGGAAAAAAAATCAGTGATCATTTTACGCATCTGGACTATATTTTTAAGTTACTTTCACTGGTAAAGACAAACTTGCCATTAAACACACTTGTCCATTCCATTCATTTCAATTAAGAATGTCTGCATCTCATCTCCTTTCCTTCGTCAGCTAAGTATGGGAATTTGTTCACCACTTAATCTTCACTGCCAAACTCAAATAGCTTCAGTTCAAGCCCTGCTGTGAGTTAACACTGTGTGTGTTCAAAGCATCCACCCATTGTCCCCAAGGTCACAAAAGGGACCTGGGAAGAATTGCAGATCTTGCTCCCAAAGTCCTTGTTTACACTAGATTCTTTTTTTTTTTAATGCTGTTCTCCACAACTGTAACATAGCTGCAGCTCAACCAGTGGCACTCCTGGATTACACAGACCACTGGCACTTTATCTAAAGTTTCTGAATTTGGGCCATCTGCCCAGTCCCATTAACTTCCAGAAAGCCTAACTCCGCCATGTGGCTTTGAAAACCCAAATCCTAACACTTGTTTCTTCTTGACCTCTTCTGATCTTTTTTCTTCTGCCATCAGTTGTGAGTTCAGAACCACATCCAGAAGAATCATGGTTAAAATGCCTGCAGTACTTCCATCAGGACCATGTTTACTGAAAAGGTAACAGAGTCAGAAATAAATTTGAAAATTCAATATAGAGTTGGGCTGGCTTGAGTACAGTAAGAATATTCTGATGTCTGCACATTTGAGTATTAAGATCTACACCTACATCCAGAACAAATGTTTTTCAACAGAAATCCTGGCAAAAATTAAACTGGAAATTAAACTTGCAGCTGAGCAACAAGTACGATTTGCTAAAACAGAAAAGGAAAGCAGAATACAAAAATCAAGTTCTGCTTGGTATTTTCCACTCTAGAAAAGTAATTTTGTGCTGTTCCTTTACTGGTAGAGGTTTTGAAAAAGTCTATTCTGTTGTGACATATTTACATACTCAGAAGTGTCATGTTCAAAAATCCGCAGCAAAGATACTTCTTTGAGATACTGATGAAGTTATATTCTCCACAGACAGCCTTATTTCCCAAGAACACATCAGTTGGTCACCTATGTTGTCCTGTAGCAGAGACATTTATTTTTTTACTACTTATAAGTTTCTATTTAGCATATACGAAGCATTACAGTTAAAACCTGTTGCAATCACATTGCTTAGTATGCCAAAGGAGTGAGCTCTTGCAGCATGACTTTGGGCAGTGAGGTTCACAACCAACCAAGAAACACAAACAAAGAACATTTAAACATGGGTTTAAAACAATCAACTTTACTGGAAAGCAGTTCTCATTTGGGGCAAAATAAAATCACCTCTGAATACACAGAATACATAGCACCTGAAGTTAACACATGCTTGCACCTCCTGATTAATGTAAAAAAATCAGAAGATGGGACTAAACATTATTTCTGAAGGTACACTCTCATCAGAGTAGCCATTCATTTCTCTCCCATCCCAAGTCAGTGCTTGTTTAAAGCCTGAAAAGATATCTGTTCATATAATTAGCCAGTTACTTTTTCACCCCTCTCATCACCTAGAAGAAATACAGCCATCAAGACAGTTGCAAAGAAGCAATCTTCTAGCCGACCCCCTATCCCTCCAGTAAGAGTGACATAAGAGCTGCATGTAGGAAACAAGATTGCATGGGATGACCAGCAGATGACAGCATATACTTAACACTAAATTGTTTCCAGTCTTAAGTCTATCACTGAGTTTTCCATTTATTAAACTAAATAAATACACTTTGCAACTCATTGGATACATCTCATAGCAATACAAAAACACTTTTATTAATAAAGCCAGTGTACTGATGCCATTAAAAATAAATATTCTAACTTACCAAATGATTTTAGACTGAAGAAAATGAGACTGGCCTAACTGACATACTACGCCCAGATTAGTGGAGTTTTAGCCAAGTACACCACATAAAGATACATCTGTTTTCTGGTTGTGAGTCTACAGTCCCATTTTTGTTTTGGTTGGTCTCTTAATCTCTGGGAAACAGCATTTTCAAAAAGCTTTAAAGTCAAATCATTAACAGTTCTCACACGCTTTGAGCAAAAGTGATTTTGATTTTTAAATCTCTCACTACACTTAGTCCAACCTGACTGGTTTCTGCCACCAAAGCCCTAGCCCTACTTGCTCCTACTGAGAAGATCCAACTTTTTTATTCCTCCAAGTCAGTGGTTTATTTGCTTCTGCATCCCACAATCTTTTCACTCTTCTTTGATGCATCCAATTTACAGAAATCATCACTCTTCCTCTTTTCATTAAATGTGCTCAGAAGACTTTGTATAAAATAAATAAAAATACTGACTAGCTAAAAAAAAATTATATTTTTGATAGGCGGAGGTTTAAGCCAAGGCACTAATTAGCCAACACACAGATGCAGGAAGTCAGATCCTGATGATGTGATCAGATGTAAAAGAAGATAATACACAGTCAAAGAGGGGAAAATGATGCATTATAGCCTCAAGAAAGAGATTTGATTTGTTTGCCTTTTAAAGTCAAGTGCTGAAGCCGAATGAGCTGAAACCCAGTTTTAATGCATGGAGAGGAACATCTGTGATGGGGATGGTCCAGAATATGCAACATATGGAATGATCAGACAAAAGCCCATTTCAACTTCAGAGTTAAAATGCAACCCTCCCCTCCAACTACAGATCCTAGAGAAAACCCCACAGAAAGGGAGGGTCAGTGGTAACGAGCAAACACTGATGTTTCAGATGTAGCTGTAAGAAATACACCCATGTAACAGCTGGCGACTTGGCCTGTCCCTGTGCTGAAGCAGCATTTTTCCTTTTAACAGCGAAAGCAGACTCATTTCCTCTGTGGTGCAGGGAAGGAGAAAGACATAACTCATACAGAACAGAACCGTAAAGTCACCCTTAACATGTGCAATTCAGTTATTTGGTGCACAAAGTCTTTTTGCTGATAAAGCTTTGTCCACCTATGTAGAAAGCTCTTAACGCCATATAATGTCATGAACATCAACAATAGGAGTGGATTAAGACAGTATGATGCTATTAGTCTGAAGATTCACCAGACAACCGTGATCTCAATCTTCTCGCTTGCCCTTTTCACCTTTATTCCAGGAATTACGTACTAAACAGCAGTGTGATACTCAAGCCCTTCTGTAATAACTTTATCTTTAGCAAATATTCAACAAAATAATTCTATTCTTTTGGGACTGAGCTGCAGAGACAGGCAAAAAGCAAATATCTACTTCAGAGTCTTTCTTTCTCAGGGGAACAAACTAAAATAACACATCTGGGGCCAAGGACTTTGTCTCTTCCCGATGGACTCTGGCACTGCAAATTTTAATGACAGCAAGCATTTGTTTGCATACATCACTATATAAACTGATAAAATACAAGGCAACCTCATTTTTAACAATGATTTAGGGTGTTGCTAAAGCTTTGTACTTTCCAACCTGGAGTGACAAATGTTGCAGACATAGTTCTTTCCTAATAATGCAAGTGTTCAAGCTTTTACCACTTACAGAAAAGAAATAAAATATTAATTAGAAAACCAGAACTCTTTAAAGAGAATTAAATTTGTTTACTCAATCACCCAGTTGGTTTGGTAGAAAAAGTAAATCTTTATTTGACATTCCAACATATTAGGAAAGTTATTTCTGAAAACACCCTTAAGAGCATTTTTACAAGGAGAAAAAGGGATTAGCAGCATGAGAGGTCAGATTTTTTTCTCCCTCTCTCTCCCAAAAGCCTCTCTGAAATGTCAGATGTTCTACACTGTTTTAAGCAGAGAGCTGGCACAGGTGTTGATGGCTAATCCAAATTCTGGTTTCTTGCATGCAGTATTTGAGCAGGTGAAAGAGAGAGGACCATCTCCAAAAGCTGTTAAATAAATATGCAAAAAGCATTTTGTTAAGATCAACTCTTACCTTTCAACAGAAGTTTGAAAACATTTTTCCCTTCACTTCTCTTGTACTTCTAAGAGGGATTCTATGAGAGAAAACAGTTAATAATTAATATCCTTTACATTTCTGAAGTGATAAACAAGCAAACAATTGTCAGACCAGAGAAACTAAATCTCCCATCATTCCTTTTCTCCTCCATTTTTTGGGGGGAGGGTTCTTTGGTTTCAGAAGAAAAGCCAGAGAGTTACCCGCACTGCACATCTAGCTGATATAAAAAACCTTTCACACAGCCTTGAAAAAACTCTTGTGAGGCATGCCAATATAATTACACCTATTTTCTAGATGAGGCATAAACAAACTCAAACGGTTGATATTTTTCAAAAAGCAACAGGCACCTGTGATTGTAACAATTGGGATAAATTGAGAATTTCAAAATATTGTTCCTTATGTGTCCTGTTCAAGGCTGGACAGTAGACCAGTATCAGCCACAATCAGGAATCTGGATTTTCTGATTTCCCTTCACTAGATTATGAGTTTTCCCCTTGGAATCACACACAAATATTGTTATTAACTCAGTTACACTTTTTGGATACCAAGCTGAAAAAACTTTTATTTAGTAAATAGCTACTATTCGTTATTATTCCTTGTAGAACAGTACAAAACACTTGGGATTAAATGTCAGAGGCATCTTAAACCAGGGGTAAAGGACTGCCACAAGCATTAAGGAAGCCTCACTGTGGTATTTACAGTTGCCATTTCCCACCAATAAGGACAGCAATGGGCTTGTGCAGGTATCCTGCATTCTGTCTTCTTAGCCTCATCTTAATGCTGTGCTGATTCATGACTATACAGCTGTAGACACAGAAAAATAAATTTGTGCAAGTCACATGAGACTTTTTTTGAGGTACAAGTCATAATGCATGCAGATCTTTTCCTGGTCAAATGACAAAGCAGCATTTAAAGCAGTTCTCACACGAAATATCTTTTTTTAAGCTCTGAATATAGAATCAGGTTTTAAATTCACAGAGGCAATGCTGTATTGGCTAGAAAGGAAAATCAGTTTTGTGCATGTCAAAAACCAGCATAATTGCATCAGAAATAAAGGCAGATTCAGAAGAGCTATTAAGGAGAACAGAAAAGCAGCTTTCTTTTAATCGCTGAAGTGAGACATCACCATTAATACAAGACCACATCTGTATAATTGAAAACACTAGCAGATAAAATAATGTGTGCTCAAATAAAAGGCAACGAAACATTAAAGTTCTTGTGACATTTTAATCAGAAAACCAAACACTGGCATTAATAAACAGAATTGACTCGGGCAATTATTTTATGTTTTTTAAATTAATTTGTTTTGCATTACTTCATACTTGAACTTGCACATTAATACAAAATACAGTTTCCCAGTAAGGCCATGAGAACATACCCTGAGTATTTAAAAGTAGCTAAGAGTTAACTACTTAGGAGACACAAACAGAAATGGACTGCAACATTGCAATTTAAATTCTTATCTACAGCCAGGATCAGTTACAACTGATCACCTCTGCTAAACTGTCTTATCTGCTGATCACAGGCATGTTATCCCCACACACCCTCATTTTTGGATGGCCCTCAGACATTACCTTAAAAATCTAGGTGATATTTGGCCCTGACATCTCAAACACGGGATCCTTGTAGAAGGAGCCTGCAAGCAGAAATTTAACAGAGGTTCTTCAAAGGGAAATCCAGTCAATGACTTGCTGTAAGTCCACTAAACCCTCAGCATTAAATCCTAAGGAAATAAGCTTTTGATTCACTAGTGTTTTGCACTGTGGTGTAACTACTTATACCCACATAAATCCAATATAATGGCAGCATTTGCCTCCAAATTGTACAGCACAGATTTCTATAAAGCCTTTAGTACTACGAGAAGATTTCAGTTTTTACTTGAAAGCAGTCTATTAGAAATTAAAAGATACATGTACACACTAAGCAGAATGATGGATCATAGGCTTTATAGAACCTGCTCTGTAGGATACAGTCAACAGCAAAAAAAAATCATTATTTACTGGTAACGAAAAGTTGTGTGTAGATATTTATCATTAACATGCCAGCTATTTTGTTTTCATCTGGAACTGCCTATTTGCAAACTGGGACATAAAAAACCAGTTTCTTGACAACTGAGACTCAAATTTCTTTAAAAAAATCTGCTTAAATAATACTAAGTAAAAAAAAGGGTAGATCTGTGTGATTGTGTTATGCAAGGAGGTATCACTGCTCATGTTTTATAGCTAAAATGATAAGCCTTGTATCTCAGTTCCAACTCAAGCAGGAAGCCACATGTGCCTTGCACCAGTCTGTATCACAGAGCAGCTTCAGCACTCTTTGCATTTATGCCCAAACAAAGCACACTAAGACTCTCGTTACTACTTTCAGTGTTCCTCTACCACTGGTGACAGTACTACTAGGTATTCAAGTCAGTGTGCAGCTACTTGTTTACTATATATCTCAGGGCAAGCCATCTTACTTTTGAGTGCCCTTCCTGCAACTTCATTGAATAGTGAGGATTAACTAATATTTCCAGTATTAACTAATGTTCCTGGAAACTTACATAAGTTAATTTCTAATAAAGATCTGTTACTTTCTGCATCTCCAAGAGGAGGAAGCACGCATAAAGTATTCTGAGGAGACTTCTGAAAAAGCTCTGAAAAAACTGCTGGAAAAGAAACATAGCATTCCCACACCTAAAATTTTAAAACTAAAATTCACTATGATAATCAGTTTCCAAAACTTAATTGACAAAAATTGAAATCTAAGAAACTAGATGTATTTCTTAAAACCGTTGTGCCATTGGGAAAAAAAAATAAAAAATCACCTTTGTTCCCATTCAACACAACCTGTTTTACAGCTGCTGTTTATCAGCTCAAGTGTACTTTTATGAACCTGAATGCAATATGAAAGTACTTGATGCATTTTAGGAAAAAGACATTCTTGACATTTCCATATATTAGAGGCTGAGGAAGGAATGCATATTGATGATAACAGAGTCGTTCCAAAAAGGAAGGAATAAGAAACCATTTAGGATTTTATTAGAATACCTTCTGGATGTTGGATTACCCAACTTTAATACTGACATAAGGGAGAACATTTCCTAGATTTGGTATTTCTCCAGCCCATTTACTGCAAATACATATTTTACCAGACAAGACGGCTTGGCTTCATTTACCCATGGTCAACCCCTTCCAAAAACACTCCTGGTGAAAACTTGAGCCCAAATTGATCAAAAGCAAGTTTTATCTCAATTTCAGTACAGACAGATTTTCTTTTTTGTTAACATACTAGTCCTTTAACTGCTACCATACAGAGACATAAAACTTCACAGAGTACACAAATGTAGTGTATGATTTATTTCCCCAAAGGATAATTTAGTATTAACAAAATTAAAACTTCCTTCCAATCACCACTGCTACTGCTTTTTTTAAAATCAAGATTAAATGGCAATTACTTAGAAAGAGGCATTATGCTTAATTTGCTCATTTGCAGTACTGGCAAACAGCATACTAACTAGATACAGTTATCAGCTGTAAAAACCTTATTAAGCAGAAATAGGAATTAATTAGGGTTGCAACTCTAGAATCAAAGAGGGTCAACACCCTAAGGTTGCTGGAGGGCTTTTGTTTGACCTACAGATGATTACAGATAATAATCCCTCAGGAAGTTAACTCGGTGGGGAACATTTTATTTATCACTTGCATACACTATACAACTAAATAGTATGATTGCAAGTCAGGCTAAAATTGTTTATTTATTAGAAGGCCTTAAGTTTTGAGTCCAAACCTTACTGTTGCAAGATATATGGCAACTGTCTGCCATCCCAGCAGTCCAAACACAAACATAGCATTGCTGGAGCTTTTTATTTCTGTTGTAGTTGCATGTATCAGAGCAAGCCACATCTTTACATGTTGTCTATTAAGAGACTTCTCAGCGTGGTAGCTACACACTTCTGAAGGAAAGGAAACAATTTAAAGCTACATGCTATTTCGACATCATCCACCCTAGCACATCCTTCTTTTCTGAGATGCTTGCATCCCATCATATTAAAAACATATGAAAACAGGAAGAAAGCCTTAGCATACCAATAAAAAACCTGTTGCAATATCAAAGTGGAAGAAAACCGCAACAATGATAGTTTCCTCCCCCTTTTGCTTTAAAACTATTTTGGCAAAGAAGAAGCCTGAGCTAGTACCAAAACCTGTAACTACCAACAGGCCAGACTGCTGTTTTAAAGACTAAACACACCAGGACCAGGCTTTGCTCACAGTTTTTCCTGTTGCAGAGCAAGAGCAGAGCATGACAGCCATCCAGGCACTGTGCTGGCTCTGCTGGACCAGCTTCACCACACACAGAGAAAATGAAGGTAGTCCTGTCTCCCTGTTCACATTATGAAACATATGAAACAAAAGCTTTCTTCCCCCTGCCTCCTCAGCACAGGTAGAGGCTGCTACCTGATGAAGGCACACCCGCCTGGGAAGCCTGCTGTCCAGGGTTACCTCAAGCACCACACCCTCCATGTCCACAAAGGACATTCTCATTTATCATAGCAGGGAGGCCTCAATCTTGAGGAGCACCCCAGGGTGCCTGTGGCCACCTCCAGCCCCCAGCCAGCTGGAGCGGTCTCCCTGCTGGCTTCACCAGAGAGGAGCGCACCCCTGGGCCAGAGCGAGCAGCTCACAACGGCAGCAGAGCCAAGAAACACTGACGAGGCTCCCACCTCGCTAGCGGGCCCCCCACCCCCCAGGCCCCGCCATTGTCACCACAGCGGCCGGACACGCACCTCCCGGGCAGCGCGTGCTGCACGCCTCGCGCCTGCGCCTCTTCCCGCCCGGCCTC
>NW_010102880.1:0-3938 GCF_000699245.1 Pterocles gutturalis
ACCACTTGTGACTGGTCTCCATCCAGACAGAGTTGTTGACCACAACCCTTTGGCTGCAACTAGCCAACCAATTCTTTATCCATTGAACAGCCCATCGTTCAAATCCATACCTCTCCAATTTAGAGAGAAGGATGTGGTGAGGGACCATGTCAAAGGCTTTGCACAAGTCCAGGTAGATTACATCCATCCCCCTTCCTTTGTCCACTGATGCTGTCACTCCATCATAGAAGGCCACCAGATTGGTCAGGCAAGATCTGCCTTTGGTGAAGCCATGTTGGTTGTCTCGGATCACCTCTCGGTCTCGTGTGTGTCTTAACATGGCTTTTAGGAGGATCTGCTCCGTGATCTTCCCATCATCTTCCCATTATCAAAACATCCATACTGATATAAAGCAGACAAGATCTGTAGTTTTTCAGACTGTAGACTACAGGAAAAAGGGGAGGAAATGAAAAGAATGTCCGTATTCTTCCCTACCAGAAGGCGATGATTTTATCTCCAGATAAAATTCAGATATATTACAAGATGGATAGGTGCTTCAAATTCAGTTAACCTTCCCCCAGTTTTTACTTCCCAAGCATTCACAGCACTTCTGTCACTCTTAGGAGCATTAGTATCTCCTGAGTGCTCTGAGACTTCAGTTTTCCAATAAGACAGAAATAGTATTTTCTTTGATACCTTCTAACAAAGTTTAGGATGCAACACACTGTTCTTACACAGTCCTGTATCTGTTTAGTGAGTTAAAAAATGCCTTTGCTGCTAGAAAAGTCTTAATGAATAATGGGAGTGTCAGTCTTTCTGATTGATGAGATTTGAGTTTGAGATTAAATTATTTTCCTTAAATACTTGAAATTACTCCACTAAAAATAGCTTGTAAACAAAACTTTTATCCTTTTGTCTACTTTTTCCTTCCTCTCCCTACAGGATCATATTTCTAAATCTGAGGGAAATCATCCTTAATCTATATGTTTACAAAATATTATTTGCTTTAAAATAATGTGGAATTGTTTGAAAACATTTCCTTTTTATGGGTATCAAGATAACCAACTTTAAAATAACGTGTTCCTAATATTACCTACGACGCAGTGAATACAAAATCTTCATAAATTTTCTCTTCTTGATAAAGTTCAGTCAAAAATTCTACATGGCAAATCACTGCAGAATTATCACTTCCACTTCTAGGTCAAAATACAGTATAGCAGTGAAGTCAAGTTAAGCCTTTTAGAAGAGAGGTGGTCAGTATTTGCTGTTAATCTCATATACGCACTTGTTTCCATTAATTATGCTTCCTCGCTTGCTTAAGCGTCATGACTATAACTTTGCTATAAATAATGTGCTTAATAAGTGGGAAATGTCTTTATAGGGCACCATGACGGTCACTTCCTACTTGTACAGTCCACTATGCACTTTGATGTACTATAACTAACATACAGTAGCTTCTGATGTCACAGTCTGCTATGAAAAAGAAAACCTCGTATCTGACCCAGACTCCCTCTTTGCCTTTGGGATCATTTTATACCTTTTCTTTTTACAGTCTGTCTTTCTGATGCCTCTGTCATTTACTGGACCATATACTATAGCAGAATTTCATTTGTGTTGTTCTTGTTGGACAAGAAAACAACCTCAGCTTCCTTCTCCTAAGACTGAAGCTCAAAATGTATTCACTGCTGTCTACATTTATAACCTAATGCTGCAGACTATAACCTTGGAACACTAAAACAAATGCAACACTGTAAGACATATCAGTTTATCCTTCTCACTAAACAATACAAGATTTCTTTTTCATTACCAACACTGGTAGATAGAAAATTTAGTTAGATGGAACATTCTTTGTTGTATCCACAGGGACCAAAGCAACTGCACACTTTTTGCTTAATTCAAAATCTTTGTGGAAAAAGAGATTACTGTTTAAAAATAAGAGATATAAAGGTGTGCTTACTTCAATTTTGACATAGAAAAAATTAGAGACTAGTTCAAGAGGAGCTGACAATAAGGATATCCACATCTTAATTTTTATTCTGCTACTGCTTCAAAAGGGGTAAGAGGAGGCTGACTTTTAATGTATTTCTCTAATTTCCTGTATGTAATTCTCTCCACTTTAAAAGCTACATCCAAGACACTGACTTCCTTGACAAAGCCTTAGGCTGTCTAATGATAAAAATTGTTTTATTAAAAGAAGGTTTCATTATTAAGAATTTCTCTCCTAGAATGACAACTAAGAGCTTCCTACTTCTTACACAAATAAATATATATTGTAGTTAATGTGACCACTACTAATCTAAGTGGATGTAACACACAGACACTGAACGTAGCTCATAAAGAAAAATCTGAGTGTATCCACTTCTGAAGCAGAAAGGCTTATTCTGAGGGCAGCAGGAAAGCCTAGACTAAAGAGAGGCAGTGGCAGAGCAAATGCAAAGGTAAACTGGAACTCAGCAACATTTCACTCTATAAATGTAACCCCTGTTAAGAAACAAAGTTCCCTAAATTATTTTCAAAGTCCATTTGAGCTTATAATACACAGGGACACTGTATAGAATTAAATTAGTGTAAGACTATACACAGCCTCAGAACTAGAAAGACATATTATTCCTTTTTTTCTGTTTCAGAACTGATATTGCTAAGCAAGTTGAGTCAGAATTTCTACCCTGATTTACTGATTTCACCTTAATTTGGCTAAATTACAATAATAGACACATGAATATAAGGAAATACAGCTCTCCTCCTGCCTTGTGCCAGATAAAAGGGTAAGTACCAGTGTAGAAAATACAAGCTTGCTTCTGAGACATTTGCTTTTGGTTGTCCTTATATTAATGATTAAAAAAATTAGGTGACAACAGTCCTTCTGTTCTTTTGTGAAATTAGAAGGAAGCCCACATTTGTTAGTTCTTCTCTAAAAAGAGCTGTTAGGTCTCCCAAACAAGTTCTAGTGAAAGCTGGCCTCGCAAAGCTTTACTGATTGCTGTGTGTTGGAAGATTTTGTTCCTCACAGAAGTTACTTCCTAACCGGGTGGTTTGATGATATATTCCAAGTTTTATAAAGTCCAGCTTTCAAGGAAGTAGCTGGCAAGAAAACCCAGGGTACAGAAAGGAAGGTAAAAAAAATCCTGACTGCTCTGCTAACCACACTGACTCTGCTCCTGATTCACCACTGAGCAGTTGGTAGAGGGTGTTCCGTATCGTACAGCACGGCTTCCTGGTAGGTATAGTACCCCGCTGTGCTCAGCAAAAAAAGCATCCCAACCTTTAGGGCTCTGGGAATCTTTCTCAATTACTCCCCCAGTATAAAACCAGTTCTTCTGCTTGGAATGGAAAATAACAAGAATACAATCATCCCTATCCTCTGAAGTCAGTTCATTGCAATCCTAGTGGTGGCCAAGGGATCTCATTAAAATTAGAAATCTGCAGCTACCTTATTCTTCTCATGCAAATCCAGTACCCAAAAGCTGTATGTAAAGCAATGAGCTGTAAAAAATGTAAATATTACATGATATAAATAAATTAGTTAAAGATAGTGGGAAACATTTATCACATCCTCACCTTGCATAAGGATTGTGGTTGTTCCAATTTCCAGTGAACATCACTTATCCAAACCACGTGGAAAATAAGATGCAGTTATTGAAGTGAAACTGAAAATCTTCCTGACAGTGGCATTTGAGAGGCCCTACAGTTTGGTGTGACTTTTCAAGTTTGCACTTATTATCTAGCTCATATTCTCTATACAGAGGATAAGTCCTTCCTCCTTAGAAGTGACAAGGATAGAGGAGGAAGTCTATAAATCAATGAGGTACAAGACTTCTCAATCCAGTCATGTATGGATTAAATAGGACTACTAGAGCAAAGGTTGTCTCATTTTCAAGGTCTTTTCTGATAGTAAATCTAAGAAAACATGAATTTCCCCAAGGTAAAGCTGCAAACAGATATATGCTTTTTCACACTCT